>NW_011948417.1:10397201-10442320 GCF_000503995.2 Ceratosolen solmsi marchali
TTTTGACATGCAAAGAAAAATAAGCAAACAAATAGTAATACACAGTGATTGTAAGCGGAAGAAAAGTACGATCAGAAAGGAGCGAACTTGAAGACAGGTAACAAGCGGCAGGTCTCGTCGCTGTCGACTATCTCTTCGCTGGTCTCTGTTTACCAGGCCCGTCGCACGCGAACCAAGCGGCTCATTTGTTTTTGCGGTGTAATCGGAGTCAAGCTGTCGACGCCATGGCACCTTTCTACCTTCCTTCCATCTTGTTTTTATTTCTATCTCTCTCTCCCATTTTAACGCCTGATTTACGTTCTCCTTTCTACACTTTGCTTTCAAAATAATTTATGTGATTTTTGAAATGTCAAATAGTTTTATAATTTTGTTAAAATATGAGATACATATAGCTTTTCATATTTACAACTTGAAGTAAAATACTTATGGGTTCATTAACTTATTTATCTCTCGATATTGTTATTGATATTTTTTAAATTTAACTTAAATAAGATTTAATCATTTCAAATTTATTTTTTATAATATAAATAAAATATGTTATTTATTATTTATATGTTAATAAAATTTATTTATTTCAAATAGATCTATACGATAACATTGCTGTTAAAAGTGAATACATTTTATTTAGATGTTATTGAACGAGTTGGTTTCGATTTTTTAACATAATTTATAATTTACAGAGCAATAGCAAGAAAATTTTATAAGGATAAATAAGATAATAATTAATAGAACTTAGCTAATTAATGTCAAATTATTCATGAAACTGCTGTTCCAATTAACAGCGATTTTTATCTTACTATTCATTATTTTATTATTAGAAAGTACAGCTCCTCATAAAAGTACAATGTTGTATGTACTATTTATAAATGAAATCAGAAATATCTACAAAATTAGAGCAACTTACATATAAACAGGGAACAATAGCAATATGAGTAATGAGCAAGAGGAAGAAAGACAGACAGATAGAGATACAGAGATAGATAGATAGATAGATAGATAGAGAGAGAGAGAGAGAGAGAAAGAGAGAGAAAGAGAGAGAGAGAGAAAGAGAGAGATGGGAGTGAAGGACAAAGAAGAAGCGACAGGGACGTCTGGCGCACTCTCTGGGTCTCATGTAAATCTACTAATTCCGCACGGTACATTAATTATCTCGTTACGTACTCGGCGCGCGCCCTGATGTCGCCAGACTACGTAGACACGCGTGCGCACGAAGAATAAGGGGGTGCTCTTTGCATTCCTTGTTGCCAATTATCGGAACAGAGAAAAAGAGAGTACGTGCGCTACTGTCGTTCTTCTTTTTTTATTAGTACTTTTAAGCACATTATAAGTATGTAAGTTTTGTTCATTCTGTTAAACCTTGATTTTCATAATTTACAAATATAAATACAAACAAATACAATACAAATACAAATAAATTACAAATACTATTCGTACGATAGAGCAAATATTTATTGATCCTTTATAAATTAAATTTTTATTTTACAAAATTCGTAAAATCCGTGCATGCGAGCTAAATTATCGCGCATTAATCCAGATCAGTACATGTGATTCAATACAGTAATTTGGAAATCGTGTGGTTATTATCCAAAAATGAATAATTCTAATTGTTCAACATAACTAAACACTGATTTAAACTAAAAATGAGCATTTTGTAGTGAATTTCTAAACATCTGACTTAAATTAATGAATATATAATATGTAAAATATTATGATTAAAATATTGATATATCGATACATATTAATTAATAATTTGCCATTGATTATACTCAAGAAATATCCAATAATAAAATTAATAACTATATATCTTGGATACAAATTTCATCTTAAATTTAGCTTTAATTTAAATAGTACAGCATCAGCTATAATCTCATGAAAGTAATAAGCAGCGTTATTTAACTTTAAATTCAAGCTATTATAATATTCAATATAGGTGTAAAAATGAAGACTTCAAATTATTTGGAAAATATAAGTTATATCGTTAACCACAAAAGCTTTCTATTGCATAAAGCAAGAAAAGTTCTGTCTTAATCATTTAATAACTCTCCTTTAAACCTTTTAACTCTTAGCGTCCCTGCCATCTTTGATGTCGGATGATCATATAAAACGTATAGATTCAACAAAATTTACAATTTATTAGCATAAACTATAAAATCATACAAAATTCTTTCATACCGTTAATGCATATTCATTTGTCTATCAAAAATTTTATGGCTCGTAATGAAATTAAATTGCTAGATATTATTTAAATAATTGTTAGTTATACACATCTAATGCATATCGTTAACTTATACATTCTTCATTTTTCCGAATATCATTTCAAGTTATTGTTAATGATGTAATAATTGTAATTAATTTAATAGTATATTTCCAATTAGATGTATTCAAAATTTTTATAATATATAAGTAGATTATAAAATACAATACTTCACTTTAATGAAGATATGAAAATATTTGCTTCAATATCTAATTAATACATTTTTATAATGGTTTAATATAAAATTGAGCAAAACTTATAGTACTAATTTTTTATCTATACTTTATTAAAATATTGTATTAAATTTCTTAAAGTATTGGATTATTTGAAAATTATATATCATTCATATACAAAAAGCAACTGTTTAATAATTTAATTTAAATTTAATATATATCTAGCTTTCCTGAAATATATAATAATTATGTATACATTATTGCATGTTTCACAAAAAAGATAAGCCTTCGACTTCCTCGAATTTTACCTCAATAATACTTTACGAAAAAATATTTGTGAGTCCACATTGCAGCGGTGTCCCATCTTCAATCGCACGGGCAAGTGTCTACTAAATAACGTTCGCAAGCAGCAAACATCCTTTTGAAAATAAATAGCTTTTAATATAGCGACAATTGAATAAAAAAATGTTTACGATGTAGGGTCAAAGGACTTACCACATTTCAGAAGCCCTTGTATTCTTCGTCCTTCGTCCGCTATATCGTGGTCTCCCCATCGGTAGAGGATTCGTATGAGGCGTGAGACAGCTGCCGGTCACACTAATATCGTGCACGTATTTTTCAAGCCGGTGCTGGGATTTTTTCCATTTTAATATTTTTCCTTACATCCAGCTGTGCATGCCTTTACGAGTTGCTAAATCATATACGTTGCCTGGGACACGCGTCACTTCCTCCTTATGCACTCAATACTTCTCCAAATTTTCGATCTTGAATCCACTTTGCAAAGTTCTTCAAAGACTATCATGCAGACAAATGTTTGAAACTGGACGTTTTATTTTCTGCTTTTCAATAATAGTTTCTAAAAAAATATTAGTATTTCATTTTGTGTGAATTATCAATACTCAATCTAAATAAATAAAAAATTTAAAATTACTCTCCCTTTTTATAATTTTAAAGCAAGCAAATACTTCCTTGGACTTTTAATTTAATTTTATAAAATTTATTAAGCTATATTATTTATGAAACTTTTATTTTATAAAAAATTAGAAACTAATAAATTTTATTATAAATTAATCATGTTATATTATATCACAGAACATATTTCTAATATATTTGTAAAGTTATTTCTTAATTACTAATAATTATTGATTCATTTAACTGCAAGTAAAAATTATTTATAAAGAAAAAGTTCTATTTTTAAAAAGTACAGAAAGTATATATATATGCAAGCATATTTATTTGAATACTCTTATATGAACTTGAATAACGTTTTTTATATTAATCTATTTTTTCTGTTCAGTATATTTTTTAAAATATTTTACTATTATATTTATTATAAAAGAAACTGTTGAATATATTACTTAAATGCAAAAAAAATTTTATGAAATTAAAAAATTATAATTATATCACTTGTCGTACGAAGCTGGATCTTGACGCACGTGTGTCACATGTCACCCTATGGGAGAGACATTTCCTTTAACATAAAAGGGGTCTCTTTCTCGTTCGGATTTTCTCTTTATTTATCTCTTGCATTCATTCGTATCTCACATATATCTTGAGAGACAGAGAGAAAGAGAGAGAGCGAGAGAGAGAGAGAGGGGGAGACAGAGAGCGGGACAATTTTAAACTGAAATAAATTAAAATGATAGTAAGGAGTGTATTATATAGTGAGGAGAGGATAGGGCCTTTTTTGCAAAAGGGTGCATTTGGTCTTTATTCTCCATATGGACCGTTTACAATTGAAGGACAGTGAAAGGGACGAAAAGATCGGAGTATCAATTTGTGACAATTTTTCGTTCTGCATACGCCTATATTATGGAGTCCGCCATTTAATATAGATATTATACGTATGTGATAAAAATTTGGAAGTTATGTTGGATAATGTAATAATTTCTGTATTCATTAAATGTGGAGTTAAAGATTATGAATCTATAGACACATCTTTAAATTATGCAAGTATTTTACTTTATAAATATGTAAGTTAATAATTATTTTTTAAAACATATTAGTGATATTTTTTAATCGAATCAAATAACATTCTACATACATTTACTGATTTTTATGATTGTAACAATTTTTAATGTATTAATTTTATAGAAATAATTTACCAAATGATTAAATTTAAGTTTTTTCTTATGACCTATATTTTATAATAACATTTAATTCCTATAGAATAAAATATTAGAATTAAAGTATTTTTTCCTTATGTTTATATCAATTTGAATAATTAATCAAATTAGCTGAATTATCTATTTAGTATTGAATAAATTATTTTAATAAATATAAGGTATGCTTTGTAAAAATGCAATATAAACTTTAACATAATGTAAGATATAAAACTGCAGTTTTAATAAATAAAAATATTCATATTTTAAATTGCATATTCAGTTTTTGATCACTTGCAATCACATCATATATCAGTGTAGTAGATTAGGAGCTATATATGAAAAAAAATTGAAATAAAGAATGTACAAAATATTGCAAAATTGGATATTATTCATCGCTATTCAAAAAATTCAAGGTACTTAAGATATTGGTCTTCATTAACGCAATCGATATGTATAATTTTCATGTATGGGCAAATGTTAGAAAAACATGGGGTCGTTTGAGCAATTTACCTTTGAAATGAATTGATAAAAATCAAAAGTATATCCAGCGAAGAGAGGTATCGAAAATTCGCAAGACCTACTTCCATAAAAATCAGCAGGTGAATTATTATTATGCGCACTTTTACAAGTGGTGCTGCAGCTGGCCCTAATTTTTATTTCTTTTTTTCTTGATTCGCACCTCCCCCTTCCTCAATCTCAATTTCGATATTATGTCTTATAGTTTTTTTCAACATTAAAAAAATTACAAAAGTACAAAAGAAGATAAAAATAAATTATTATTCATAAAATTGATAATATATTTAATTGTAAGAATATTTAATTAATCATGAAATTGCTCCTTTCTTAAAATGTGTAAAATCTAAATGTTGCTTTATATTTAATAGATTATATTTTACATATGTTCATAAACTGTTTCATAAAAGAAGTTAAAAATAATTTCATAATTACTTTTTTTCCTATCAGCTAGTATTCGTATGTCAATCAGTAACGATAGGCTCGCCTCTATATTATTCCGTGACTCATTAAAAGATCAACATCAGGATGCAAGAAACAAGGAAACCGCGAAAGAGCTTGCGGTTAGACTGACTTTGCTCTGCTCTGTCAATTACTTTGTTCCCCGTGAAATTATGCGCAGTTCCTGCTCAGGAAACCGGGCGCTGATTCACACACTCGGGGTGATGCGATAAACTTCAAAGCATTTACAGGCTATCAATCCATAATTATATTTCTACATTCAACGACTATTTGCCCTATGGTTTTACAATTTTTTTCATTACTAACTACATTTCCTCTTTGTATATTCAAAAAATTATGGTCAAACAAAATATTTTCTTTAGTATGGTGGCACATATTCATCGCCTTGATACGTCTGCAATTTTAGTTGAATATTCTTAAATACATATATATTCTTATAATAGATAATTCAATTGTACTATTTATATTTCTGTCCATAAATTTCTGAGTTTATCAAGCTCTTGTACATCCTTTATATTTATTTGCTTATCATCTAAAACTTGAATTTTATATTTAATATTACATTTTATTATTATATGGAATGTAAAATTTTAATTATATTTTTAATTATTTTATTTATTTTTACAGGGTTACACACCTCTTCATATTGCCTCACAGTTTGACCATGAGAATATTTTCAATTTACTAGTCCAAGTTTATGGTAAGGTTTACTTACTTTCTTTTAACATAAATAAAAATAATCAGAATATTTCAGTTTTTTCAATGAAGTTTTATCAAAATATCAAAAGTTTGCTTAATACTATAATATAAGTATAATATAATATAATATAATACTATAATATATATAATATAATACAATAATACAAATAATAATTATATGTACAATTTTTTATTTCTAATATATTCATTTACTCCAATTATTTTAAAATAAAAAAAATAACTCTAAATATTTTGAAAATTATAAAGTTGTATTCTTTAATATTAATTTGAAAAATAACATATTAAAATAATTTTATGAACATAATTAATCTTCAAAAAAGGACCATATTTTTATATTAAAATATTGTTATTACATTTATCCATGAGATATATAAATTATATATTTAATTTATTTAAGACTTTAATTGATTATTAAGAATTAAATATAAACATTAGCATAGGGTATGTAAATAAATTTATCTAACAATTTATAGTGCTTTAACAGTATCGAATACCCAATAAGTTGATATGAAAACATTAAATATTTTTAATATTAACTAATAATTTTCAATTGCAAAT
This sequence comes from Ceratosolen solmsi marchali, assembly GCF_000503995.2. Classification (NCBI taxonomy): domain Eukaryota; kingdom Metazoa; phylum Arthropoda; class Insecta; order Hymenoptera; family Agaonidae; genus Ceratosolen; species Ceratosolen solmsi. Next base: position 10,403,987 of record NW_011948417.1, read on the forward strand.
TATACATTGAAAATTATATGTATATATTATAAATTATTAGTAGTAATTATAAAATATATATAACTAATAGAATGTTTATTAATTTTGAGAAAATATATTATCAGAATAAAAATTTACTTGGTATTATATACGCAGTAAAATATTACTTTATGATAAACAACATTCATTTTTAATTTATTATATATTGTTTTTTCAATTCTAGAGTTTACAAAAAATTACAGAATCTTCGAAAAATACCAATTAAAAATGTTAATCTTTTTTTTATAAAAGTATTGTTCATAAACGAAGAGATATTGAATTTTACTATTATTTTTAGTAATTAAAAAGTTAGTTCAAAACGTTAAAATGATACAAGAAATAAAAAATATGCACGAGCATACTGTACCAATAGCAACATAATGATTCGCTTATTACAAACTCTTGATTTACCTACTATTTTAATCTCGAATCATGGTACATTCGTAGCTGTTGGTTTTTTTACTATAAAAAATTTTGCATTGCAAAAATAAAATTATTTTTCGATTTTATAAAAGATTGTTAAAATTCATGTAAGCTTAAAAATAATGACGATTTTTAATCAATTGATACATTACCATTTGAACTTACTTGAGGAATGAAGTGCAGTTGAAAAGTTGAAAAAGTTGAAATATTAAAGAATAACTCAATAGTTGATCTTTTTTCTTTCCATCCCATATTTTTTTATTTTGATTCATTTTTTTCAGTATTCATTTTATATTATTTATTATGGATAAATGCTTTTATATAAAATTTTTATTTTGTTCGTGCAGGAGCCAATCAAGATATTCGCGATTACAGTGGGAAAAAAGCCCGACAATATTCAATTTCACAAAAAGCCGCAGTTAGCCAAGATACGATACGCAGTAAGTATTTTTATTATAACAAACTTGAGAAACCTAAAATAATTAAATATATTTATATATATATATATATATATATAAATCTTAGAGTTCCTAATTTACTATATATCAATATTGTTAATTTTAAATTATTTACTAATACAGTAATTTAAATATAAAAACATTTATTATTATGTAAGGAATATAAATCTTTTAAATAAGACGAATAATTTTAATGTAAATAAAATAATTTAAAAAATAAACTAAAATCACTTGTCATATTAAATAGATTTTTCAGAATATTTTAATGTAGTTTCCAATATAATTAATATTACAAGTAGAAATTAAAATTTTAATTAAAAATCTATATATAACTGTATTTCACAAGGAGAGCTATATTTTATTAACGCACATAATTAATTTTATTTTACAAAGTAAATTTAATTAAACAATAAATTATTAAATCTATATTTTTACTATCGAAATTGTTATTTAAATTTTTATTATATTATATTATGACGTACATTGCTTAACTACAGAAAATTGAAATTGATCCGATATTGAAATCAGTTTTCTTTCCTTAAATTAATAATTTGTATCGATTTATTATGTTTAAATAATAACTTACATAGATTATTATGCATGATAAATTTTTAAAATACACAATAAAACATTCCAGTATTTAATAAACTTATACAAAAACAAAATATAATAATGTATTTATACTGATTCTTTTATTTATAACTGATTATTATGCAGTTGTATAATGAATTTAAATATTATATAATGTTATACAATTAATTATAATATAATATGTAACATGTAGATACAATTAGTGAGAAAAGTTAAATCACAATTACATTAAAGAGTTTTGTAATGAATTCCTGTAATTATTATTTTATTGCTACTTTATTGGTTATATTTTTAAATTAGATCGTAATCAGAGAAAAACTATAGAATTCACAATCATTAGTAAGTATCCAGTAAACCATATAAATTATATTTAGACGCTTTATGTAATAAAAACAAATAATTCTGTATAATTATTTTTATTATTTATAACTTGTAATTTTAATTTATTAAAAAGTAAAGTGTAAATTTGCATTTCAATAATTGTATCACAACAGGATAATATGAGCATTAAAATTGTATTTTTAATGTTTTTACTTTTATTTTGTAATAGATATTTTATTTAATTTTATAGTAGCCTTTTAAAATTACTTCGTATATAATTTATAAGAACTAAGATATAATGATGTAGTAACTAACTATACTGTTTGAATTTTCTCTATATTATAGTTAATTTAAAAAAAAAAAATGATATAAATTAAACTACTTAACAATTATTACAGAACTATATCTCATAGATGCAAACAAATTTCAGCACAATCAAAATAATTTACAAAATTTCAATAATCTTGAATTGAATATATTAAGATTTTCATCTAATGAATTTTATAAGTTTTTTATTTTCTACTTAATGTTGTTATCTAATTAAGAAACTTTAATAATTCCATGTATAAATTGATATTTTTTAAGATATCGTTTTATTTTATTGTAAATATACAGATTTTACCAAACGTATTTATTTCAGACAAAATTAATATTTTTAGTATTTATATATGTTAAAAATGTCGTTTTATGTTTTGTCGAAGCATCATAGTACAATAATTATTAATTTTCTAATTTAATGTAATTATTTTAATATTTATTTTCACTTTCAGAAATAAAGGCAAGAAAAAAACATACAGGTAAGAAACATTGATCATGATGTTATAATATAGTGTTTATTGTAATTATTTGTATTGTTTATTGTTGGATTTATCACATTGTTAGTAATTCGAATTAATATTAAAATCCTGGACATTAGATTAAGATAACAATTTTTCAAGACAAATTGGAATTTCTTATTTTTGAGAAGGAATCATTCGTTGTATTTGATCAATTTTATTGTACATTTTTATTACCACATTATTGAATTAAATTTTATTACAAAATATATAACATTAACAGTTCATTACTTTTATAATAAACAAATATTTTTGTTAACTTCTTTCTATATTTATATACAATATTTCATAATAACATTATTGGTCTTATTTAATTAAGGCTTTATCTACAAAATCTTCGTTATTGTAATAAATGTACAAATACTTTTTTATTTAACATTGATATTGAATTTGACCGATTTTTTATATCATTTTAAATTCAAATTAAATTTTTTTAGTTATATCATGTTTAATAAATAATATTATATAATTAAATCATATTTTTAATACAATTTTAATTAGATAGATTGAAAATATTATTAAAATAAATTAAAATTTATAGTGAATTTTTTCATACTGAGTATGATATTATAATAGCACTACTTATAATTATATCATCAATGTGATATATTATAAAACGAAAAATATTTGGTATATTTGAATTTAATGCATAAAGCTGTAATTTTTTTACTATCTATTTCATAACTATCAATTTTAATATCAATTAAATAATTATTATTAATTAATAGTTTATGAAAGCTTGTTAAATACCAACTTTTTTATAAGTATTTTAAAAATAATTCTTATATAAAAATAATAATTTAAATTTTTAATATTTGATACGTATGTAGGAATAGTTACAATTAAATAAGAAATGTTATTATTATTGTATCGTTTTTCATTGCATAGAAAAAGATCTTGGTTTTCTACGTATTGGTTCACTAAACGTCCGCGTGAAACGCACCACAGAGGCTTTCAGCCAGTTTTTAGGAGTAACAAATAATGCCTCTAGTAATAACGAAAAAATTCACAAAATTTGGGGATCTGCGGATAATTTACCAGTAAGTTAATTAAGTTATTTATATAATACATTTCATTTTATTAGATTACTTTAGCAGATTTTACGTTGTGATCCATTTATTTCGAAATTCCACAAATTTAACATTTTCACCTTATTTCTAAACTTAAATTTGTAGTAAATTATATTATTATATTTAAGAGAAAAATCAGAATATAATTAAAAATAATAATCAGATTTGAAAGTATTCAGAGGCGAGATTAAAATTATTTTTTAATTATTACAACATTTAAACTGAATCGTTATATTAATTAAATATAAAAAAATATTGTATATTTTATTAAAACCTCTAAAAAAAAATGTGAAAAGGACTTGGTGTGTTTATATTATATTTTATTATTGAACCGTTATAGTTTTTATATAAAAATTATAGATTTTGAATTCAGTTTATCGAATATGATATACTTACACAAAAAATATAAATTGAAGCGAAATAAATATTTTGTAAATATATAAATTTAATACTTTATTAAAATGATTAATATTCTAATATAATTTGATTTATATCAAAATTTCAGATTGTAAATTTTATTTTTCTAGGCGGATAAAGTTATGCCACCTCCGAATTACACACCAATTAAGAAGCGTCGTAGTCGCCGCGGTATAGATTTTATCTCCACCCGTTCTGGCGTTATTCGGCAGGAAAGCACAAGCCAACCTGGAACTCCAACACTGCTTGGTAAAACCAGTCGTCGTCCAGCTTCTGTATCCGCTCTCACAACCGGTAGCCTATTCACTGAGATACTTACTACTAGCAATAGTTCATTGAAGGAACATCAACAAAAGCAAAACGACTCTGACTCAGATGGAGCTTGCGGCTTTGACTCAGCTTGGCGTGAAACCGCTTAAAATTTTATCCTAGCAATTGTACTTTGAACGTTTACGAAAGTGAAGTGCATGTATAATTATTAATTAATCATTACGTTATGTTTAGATTAATTAATAATAAAATTAAACTGCTACTTTGCTGACCCATTGATCAAGAAGATTATTTCGCAAGAATTCATTCGCAAGCGAATCAATGCACTTTTTATTATTTTATTATTATTATACATTTATTATACTTTATTATTATTTATTATTTTATTATACAAAGTTTATATAAATTCTCATATAGTTAATTTTTTTAATTTACATATTTTAAAGTATTGAATTTAATATTATCGGTCAATTTAGATGATTTAAGTTATTGTGTACACAAAAGTCTATTTAGTACTTTAAATTTAGGCAATTACTTCATCGGTAAGCATATTAAATGATATTGATTAATTTGAATTTAATAAAAATGTTAAATACATCATTGTATTACGCTACTACTGATCACGTTATTCCGCATTACTTGATAAATTTTACTCAAAATTTACTTTAAACATAATGATTCAAAAAACTTAAAAATTGTATATTCAATCATATATCCTAAACTGTTCCTTATTAACACAAAATCTTGCTTATTATGTAACTATAAATGACTAAAATATTTAACGTTGTAACTTAGCCGTTTTCACTAAAGTGTTTTGTTTAGCATATATCACATACCTGTATTATAAATCATTATAATTTTCATTTTATTATTTATAATTTGCTTGATAAATATTAAATTAGTTTTTAGTTATTTTATGGTAATATGTTTTTTTTTCTAGGCATATTAGTCATATCTATATAATTCATTTTTCATTTTTCATGAATATACTTTCACAAACAGCAAAAAAATATAATATATATGTGCTTTTAATTAAACAATAGTTTATTATAAATAAAGTATTTATTTGTTTTAAATAAATAGAATTCAATTTCATAACATTAATTATGACCAAAAATGTCAAATATTCAATTTTAGTTTGATATTCAGTATTATTCATAGAAAAAGTGTGATCATATTTGAAAAAAATATATAATGTAACATAAAATACAATTTACAAAATTTATTATACTTAATATATTAATATTATATTATATATCAAGATTTGTAAACGTATAAAGCTATCTTCGAAAATAAATATAATTTTTTAATTATAATATTTTATGCTTAAGTAATTTATATTTTACTTTAACACTATTCAAAAATAGGAAATAATATTAAATTCTGTTCATATACATGTGGAAGATAATAAAATGAACTAGTTTAATAAACATTATTAATAGGAAAGATCAGTATATCGTGCATTTGAATAATTATATGTGTATATATATTTATATATATATAGATAATATTTTTATATATTTCATTTATATTAGCTTCCATTATTAACGTATAAAAGAAAATTTTTCAAAATGTAAAATTTTGCAGAATAGTTTTAATTAATAGTATTTTGAACATCTTTACATTGTATATATACGATTCTATTTTAATAAATTAAAACTAAATTAACGTAAAATAAAAAATCATAAAATCAATTTAAATACAACTTATTAATTTATTATTCAAATTTTGTATTAAAAAAAATAATTTAAAAGTAATTTAGTAATAACAAATTTAAGTTCATAAAAACCTTGAAAATTATTTTCGATTAAATTTAATTAAAATTTTATTTTAATTAATGTGTAATTTTTAGTAAATTCATGTTAATTAGTAAGATTTATGTTAAAATTACTTATTACATTTTAAAATAAAATATTTTCCAGGGTATTTCAAAAATATATTCCATTATTCCTACTACATTATAAAATTAGCAAATGTGTCATTATTTTTAATTACAAATATTTTAAAATTGCATTTAAAGGGTACAGTTTGTAAATTTAGTTCTTTTTTATTTACTTTTTAGTCGATTTTTTATAGTAATTAATTAACTGTAGATAAATAAATTATTACAATAATATAAACATATAAGATCAAACTAACTGAATTGTTAAAATTTTATTATCATTTTTAATTTTATTAAATAATTTTAATAATTCATGTCAATAAAATATAATAAATTTCATATTTTCCAAATTTAGAATATATAGAATATTTTAATTGCATATATAAATACATATATATTTGAGTTAAAATTGAGTTAAAATAGATATTAATCTATTAAGATTATACTTTATGCAGCGATAAAAAAATCACCAATTATTTGAATAATAATTCAAATAATTGAATACTGGCTAACTAATTGATAAGAATACGAAAATACGTGTTATTTGTACTATGACAGGAAAAATTATATACAATTTTACTTGATATTGGTATTGTTAAAAGAAATAAATAAAATAATAAAAACATAAACCTCATTTTTCGTAAATACATAAAATAAAAATATGCCTAAGCTGATTACATTAATGAAAGGAAAATGAAAGAGTGCAGCATCCACGATGTAATTGAAGAATTAAAGATAGACAATGAAAATGGCAATTACACTTAAGATACTACCAATCATGTTTGCCTTTTGCTTACATAACGCATGCGCACGTGATGCAAACACTGGTAATGCATGATTTTGGATATCGTTTGATTTCTATGTTTGTTAAAAGTAATGCTACTTTACATACATTTAAATTATTAATATCTTAAATATTTTATAAAAGTAGATGCTGAATTACTTAATTGATATTTATTTATAAATAAAAAATGTGATTTTAATTTACTCGTTAACTGATATTTTTGGCTATTAAATTTAGTTTTAAATCAATGGATTAAAAATAAAAAATTCGAAATGCTTTATAACAGAACATTTCGCTTTTTATTATAACCAAAAAATTACTTAATATAAAAGTAGTTAATACATAAAAGTTATTAAAATAGCTATTTACATAACCTTCAAAATCGTCTACTCATATATAAATTTATCCTATGTGAAAGATTCAGTAAACAGAAAATGTATGATATTTGCCACCCTACTGTGAGTTCTATAAAATAAAAATTTTTTTCTATAAATTTTCTTTATTTTATCCTTAATTTTTCAGTATTATAATATGAGCCAGTTAGGCTGTAATGATCAAATTAAATTAACCACAGCTTTTTATGTATACATGGAACTTTGCGAAGGTAATTAAAAAATTAATAAGATTTACTGCCAAATTTATATTTATATTGATCCTCATTTGTAGTGAAGCGTTATTGGGATGTAGAATACAAGTATTGTAATACGTTGCAACTTTTTTATCTTGAAGCTAAGAAGTATAAAAAAGCAAACATAGATATATTTATACCATGGCCTGCAATGAACAATATTACTCTAGATATAATTTATAGCATTCAGCATAAATTAGAAACAAATAAGTAAATATTAAATAAAATAAACAGATTATTTAAAATATTTACAAATTTTTTTTATTTTTAGATTCACATTTGTTTTTAAAGAAGGAGATACAACGTCAGTATATTATAGTGTTTGTACAGGTATTATAAAACCTATAACCCCTAATGAAACCATTATATTAAAACAAAAGGAAAATAAGAAATTTGAACTTGAAAAAGAAATCAACAGGAATATTGCAAATTTATATGAACGTGCATTATTACTTAATGATGATGAAACAGAAGAAGCAAGTAATAAATCAAGTAAGAACAATATAGAGAAAGAAGAAAGTAATATTAAACATTTTTATATTCCAATGGAATTAGATAGTCTTACAAAAGAAGAATTATGTGATTTAAAAATTTTAAATGATTCAGGAAATTCGACTGTCAATACACTAAAACTATAATACTACCACAAATATAAATAAAAAACATACATGAGTATATATATGAGATAAATATATTTACTACATTATACTATATATACTAATATATAGCTTTACATTATCGTAATAATGACATTATGGACAACATAAAAATTACTAATAATTTACATTTAATTAATAAACTTTAACAATTCACAAAAAAATGGAATCTACATAAAACAAAAAAAAAAATAGAAAAAATATTGTTTGCACTATGGGTAGAGATGGAACTGTATAGATTATTACTACATACTATCTGTAATTATTCAAAATAATACCTATAGTTAAATGACATGCTGAATAAATTAATACGTACAAACATGATGTAGTTGTACTGATTATCATTTAATTATTATATGTCCAGGAAAATTATTAATATTAGAAATGATAAATATGTAATTAATATTTATTTAATAAAATCAAATATATAAATAGTTGCAAGAAAATAAGTTATTTAATATTCATAACTTTCTATACATAATTTAAATATATACCTTTTATTACGTTAAATATAAAAATTTTTATTTATTTTATATTTTTTTGTTTAAAATTTTAAATTAATATTAATTTTTTTAATTCAACTGTAACTATAAATAATAAATATTGTTTACTTTGTATTTAATAAATTAAAAAGATATTGCATAAAATAGTAGGATGGGAAACAGAGAAGATTAAAATATTTTTTGAATAATAAGTAATTAATTAAATAATTTTCTCTCAAATAAGATACATATTTCATTCTTCATAATTTTCATTAACTTAAAAAAATATTCATCCAAAAAAGTCTCATTAACTATTTTTAAATAACGATGTTTAAACATTTTATACAAAACCTGCATTTTTTTTATTAATTTCTCATTGTCTCATATTTTAATATTTTTATCATAAAATGAAAATAAAAATAATATGACTTGATTAAACTTACTTTTGATACTAAATTATTAAATAAAGATAAATTATTTTAATAACTAATATGTTAAATGGATTATATTAATAACGTATTACATTATTAATTAAAATATTGAAAATAGTTTTGTCCAACTGATCGATTTATTACTCAACATAAATATTAACTACATTATCTATTTAAAAATATTAATTTTAAATATATATCAAATTGCATTGATAATTACAACTTTAAGGCAATTAGAGTTTTATTATCACAAAGTATCATATCATTAATCTTCATATCATGATTATTCTTTTTATTCTATAAAATCACTTGGACCAATAATATTCAAAATTTTCGAAATATTTGCGGATATAATATTAATTTTCAAATTTATTATGATATGTTTTAATGAATTTTATTTGTACTCTATTGTTTCCAAAATGTTCAATTATATACTACTTTTAAAAAATATATAAAAACTGTTAATTCCTTTTGTTTTATTTTAAAATTACATGAGTAATATTTAATATAGACAACTATTAAAAACTTAAATAGTTGAATGATCTGAAAATTCTAAAAAATCTAGTCATTTATATTCATTTTAAAGCACATTACAAATTTACTTGCCTAATAATTATATATAATTGTTATTTCTTTACTCTTTTTTATAGAGTTTAAGCAATAGTTATACATGTAAATGTATTTTCAATAAAAAAAAATAATATACGATTTCAACAAATTGAATACTTATTTTCTACAGATAAAAAAGCTGTATTGTAATGAATCGCTGTTTTATATAATTTTATTTTATCATAATGTATCACTTAGAGATTTATTTGTTTTTTCATTTTTATTTTTAGACTGTACAATAAAGAACTTTCAAGCAACAAAAGTAATGCATAAAGATATAAATTTAATTCTCACAGACAATGATCCATACATAGTATTATTCTCTAAATTCATGTAAAATTTCCAGTTAAGCAAAACGACTTTTATCGACGTTCTCTCGTCGTAAAAATATAACCATATTTCTTCTACGGATGTTCACTTATAACTTTTCAATTCATATTCGTATTTTTCAATCTTTTTCTTTATCTTTTTTCTTTATACACTTGCTTAATATAGAACATTGTATTAAATGTAAAAATACTTAGTTCTAACATGTAATTGAAATATAAAAACTATACAAATAATGAATCGCATAATGAATGAATAAGTGAGGGATTTTCTTTTCATGATTGTTTAACTAAAATCATTTGTAACAAATTTGTAATCAAAAGAGCTGCATCAATTTTAACTTATTAATTAAGACTTAAATGTATTTTGAAACCCTGTTTCTTCATTTTATTATAGCTAGCACCAATCAGCCATGTAGGTAAAATCCCTGAACAAAGCCTGTTCCATTTCACTTACTGGTCGTGGATCTTTTGGTGGTGTAAGTTGCGGTTTTTCGGATGTAAATTCTTCATCAAAATTGCTTACATCCTCTACTGAGTGCTGTAAATATATTTATTTTATATGTACGCATTTGTCTACTTAAACATAAAATTTTTATTTTATTTTAATAACAAAACAAGAATCCTTTTTTATTTAATTATAAGTTTTTATTTAAATAAAAATATTTTAATTATAGTACGTCTAATATTTGAATTAATTATTACTATATTATATTATAATTTATTATTATAAATTATTGGAGAACCATACTTTAAAAACATGTTAATGTCTTAATAAGATGAACAGACTATTCGATTATAAATATATTTATTTGTAAATTTTTATAAATAATTGGTAATTCATAAAAAGACTGCAGATAAAGTTTCCTTTCTTATGTAAACTAAATTTTAAGATTAATATTATCATCATCAAGTTGTTAAGAAAGTTATAAATATTTCTTAAATTATATTTTTAAGAAAATAACAAAATAATACGATTTGATAATTAAATAGAAAATATTAAATATTTTAAAATCAAAATCAATATTATTATTATACTGAAATTTTTAAATATGTACAAAATGAAACAAAACATCACTTGAAAACTATTACTTTGTTGTACTATGATAAAAGAACAAAATATGTTTTTCATAATTATAAAATATCTATTAAAATGTATACATAAAGAAATAAAGAATATAAATTACATACTACAAATGATGAGTAATTTTTGTGCTTATTTTATATAATTTTATATATATCAAAATTCATATATCATATCTTTATTAAAGATTGTAAATGAATAATGTGTAAAAATTATTTCTTTAAATTCCAGAAGATTTTATTAACTTGAAATTTAAATATTTATCTTTGTATAAATTATGCATTAAATTTAATATACAATATCAAATATAATATAAAGAATATATAAGAATATAAATATAAAATATAAATATAATATATGAAATTTGTATACCTATACGTTTTTTTATTTTCTAACGTAATATATAATAATTCAATGATTCAAATGATTGTACTAATTTATATATTTTTATTATACTATAATCTTGATAAAATTTACTTACAATAAATTTCAGTTACTTTATATTATATTTTAATATTTATAATGCAAATTATATTGCATTGTGCTTTACAACAAATTGAATGTTTATACTTTCTTTTAGAATGATAATAATAATAATAATGCATTAATATCTTTATTTAAATATTTGGTAGAATAGAAAAATTACATTTTTATTAAAATTTTTATAATTGGAAATTTTATTACACATTATTAAATTTGATGAATAATATCAAATTTTAATATAATTTATTATATAATAAATATTAACATTTAAAGAAAACGATTTTATACTTACGATAATTGGAACAAACGGAGGTTTCACACGCCTAAGCAGTAAATCGTCCCAAACAATGTGCCTAAAAAATGCCTGTTTTTTAACATCTTCGGCATCTCGTTCGCTGCTTCCCAATCTTCTTTCTGGAGTTTTTCTTAAGAGCTGTATATATATATGTATAAAATTACAATATTACAATATCCCAATGACTTATAAAATATATTTTATGTTATTCAGAAAGTTAATTTCATTTGATTATTAATTTTGAAAATCTTACTCGTCTCATTATGGCAATCGCATGCAAGGACAAAAAACGTGGGTAACAAACTTCATCGTGAACAATCGAGTCAAATACTTCTTCCTCGTCATCGCCAGGAAAGGGTGACTAAAAAATGTTGATATACAAATTTACTCTATAATTAAAATTAATAGAGAACTCACTATTCCTCAGACATATTTATCAATATTAAAAACTTTCTTATGAAATAATTATTTAAAATAATTAAATTATTTTATTTTATATGTAACATGTGGTTTTTATAAATATTTAAAAATTTTCAATATTTCGGTTTTTATTTTATAAAAAATTACTTTTATCGTGTTTAAACATTAAATAAATCAATTAATATATACTTCTCCAACAAGCATTTCAAAAATCAATACTCCGAGTCCCCACCAATCAACAGCACGTGTATAAGATAAGTCTGTAAGAACTTCAGGAGCCAAAAATTCTGGAGTACCACAGAAAGTTCCTGTACGATCTCCATAGCCCATACCCTCCTTGCACAGGCCGAAATCAGCAATTTTTACATAACCCTCTGTATCCAAAAGTAGATTGTCTAATTTCAAATCTCTGTAACAAAGTAATATAAAGTTTAAATACACTCTAATGTTTATACTATGCTTATAATTATAAACTAAAAGTGCATTATTATATTTTAAAATATAAATAATGTTAATTTAAATACTTTTTAAATTGAAAGTAATAGTTGACAGATTTACTTTACTTCGCTAAGAATCGAATTTCATTTTTATTTCAAATAAATCTATTATAATTTTACCTGTAAATAATACGACTTTCGTGGAGATATTGTAAACCTAATACAACACAAGCTGAATAGAAGACAGCGCGTGGTTCTCCGAAAACATCAGCATGGATATGCATCATCAGATCGCCACCGGCAGCATATTCCATTACGAAACAAACGTGTGCCTGATAATTACAAGAAATGTATTGATAAATATCTTAGAATAACCTTGATAAAACTTCGTATACATTTTGTTTATACATACATCGGTTTGAAAGCATGCAAAAAGATTGACGAGGAAGGGATGCCTTGTAGCATTGGCGACCTCGAAAATCCGCTTCTCAGAGAGAAGTGACTCGACCTCATCTCTCGCTATAATATCGCCCTTCTTCAATGCTTTTATCGCAAAATACTCGCCCGTATTTTTATACTGAGCGAGTATAACTTTGCCGAAGTGTCCTCTACCGAGAACTGAAAGCAGCCTAAAGTTGTCAAGACTCATGCCTGTCAACTGTGATTGTCGACGAGATTCGTAGGCACTGTCACGGTATTGGAGCGGCCTCGTTGGTAACGGCACCTCGTACGCTACCTGAGCTCAATTATATATTTACTACGTTATTCTCGATTATGATTCTAAGATTATCAAAACGTTGCAAAAAATTCTTGATAATTAAAAATCTCTACAATCAGAAACAATTTTTCATTTGATCGTTTATTTGTTACTCTTAAACTTGTTAACAGTAAATTTGATTATTTTTAATAAATACTAGTTGCACTGTAATTGTAAACAAAATACATACGAAAATTAAAGGTAAACATTTGATATTATTTTACAAAAATTCGGTTCTATTCTATACTTAATGATATTTTATCTCTAATATTATTATTAAATAATTGTATAATTATTTAATCATTTATAATGCAATTAAAACAAAATAGAGTATGACAGACATAGTTTAAAATGTAAATTTCTATTTTATCAATATAGGAAATTTGTATAAATGTATTAAATTATGTAAATATCATTTTAAATTCATATTGTATAAATTTCCTATCATCAAATAATCAAAATACAAAGAAATGTCTGCTACACTTTAAATAAAAATATTAATTTGTAAAACATTAAAAATATATTCAAAAATTCAAAAAAATTTACTTTCTTAGTACTAAATATAAAATATAAGTATGATAAGAATATTTAAAAAATATAAATGAATTATGATTATAAATGTTTATTGATATATTAATAATAGAGAATCTTTTATATATAATTTGGTATAATGTTATTCAATTTCAACAACATTCATTAAGACTTCTAGTATCTCATATTACAATCAATACTTAAAGATAAACCGCGTTGCTGGAGATATAAATCTCCCTTGAGGATTCCCCAATAAATTTATACGGTGATTTTACAATAATAGTAGAAGGTTATATTTGTTCAAAAATATATTTATTCAATTTTGTTATTATTTTAGATTCAAAATCAGAAATTTCATAGGATGTTAAGTCGATTTTAAACTAATTATAATTTAGTTATAGTAATTATAAAAATTTATAATCACATTTACTTTATTCTGTTATAGGTATTTTTTGTAATTAAAATATAAACAATAGAATACAACTTTATGTAGTTAATGTACATAATTATAAATGACTTTAAAAAATTCACTTTCATTTAATCTGTTTAATGTATTACAAATTTTGTATGCTAAAACTAAACTAGGTTGAATTGTTATGAAAAGGAATTCAAAAAAGCCATACAACACAATCACAAAAAATCATTAGAAACAAAAAAAGCGGACGGAAATTGTTTTAAATAATTTTAAGGTTGAACAGTTATAATACTCCTGATAAGAGCTACAATATTTCTCGAAAAAAGAAACACAAGATGATCATTTTTTCTTTGAAAGATATGCATTTGTTTAAATAAATAATAAGTTTTTATATTTTTCAAATTAAAAATAATTCATAATTTAATATGTACAAAATTATTAAGTTTATATTCAATTTTAATATATTTAACGTTTGAATATCACTCAGATAATAAAAATAGTAAATTAAACAAAACGAGCAAAAATTAAAATAGAATAAAATAAAAAAGAACTAGATTTTTTACTATATTGAAAAACAATAAATTCTAATTGATTAACTTCTTATCTTATTTTTTTATTCTGCATTTCTTACTAAATTATTTATTAAAGTTTTTATTAAAAATTTATTAAAAATTTTCTTCAATATGAATTATTCATTAATAATTTATTTATATTCTCAATATTGTACAAATTATATCCGTTTACTCGTTTCGTCAAATATATAAATATGTCTTATTTTAAGGAAAATCTCTATTTTTAGAAAGATGAATTGCCTTTTAATTTATTACAACATAGCTACTAATATAATAATAAGCTAAAAGATAATTTTTTAAAACATTTATATAAAAATAAGCAAACAAATACATGCTGTAAATATGAAAACATTTGATCTTTTAAAACTAACACGATATAACCATCACCAAATGAAAAGACCGAAAAGCCATGCTAATTTGTAAAAACTTTCCACTTTTCATTTTCAACATTTTTGAGAGGCTGTAGTACCTCTTCGTCGGGAAACTCAACGACAGGTTGCGGCGAGGGGGTGCGTGGAGAGGGTGGCGCTATCAGGATGGGCCGGGGTTCCGTGACCAGAGGCCTCAAACTTGCCCCCTGTTGCCCCGACTTTTCTTCCTTGAGAAGAAAATCAAACTCCCGTAACGCGCTCTGCAACTACATTACCCTCCTGCTTAATAATACTATCTATCTCTTTCTCCAATTCTTTATCTGTTTTACGACATTCTTTATACAATAGATATGGATGAGTTTCAAACGAGAACAATAATGAACACTAATTAATTTATTTACAAAGTATCATAAAATTACGGTATGTATAATTAAATATTTATTTCATTTTATACAATAATAATACATTTATGTCGTGCTTACCAAAATTCTTAAGCTTTTTTAAAACAAAAACAAACATTTGATATTTAATTTTTTTAATATTGATATTTTATTGTTGAGTTCTAATTTATTTTAAATAATATATTTTTATTAAATATTACCAAGTTTATAAAACTATATTCGACTAAAAATTCAAAGGACCAGTTTTCAATTATTGTCTAATTCAAATTTATGTCTACTAATCTATGAATATTTAAACTCCGGAATATGAAAACTATAACAACCAATATATAATTTATTAACAAATTCTATTTAATGGCACTGATAAATGATAAAACTTTGTAGTGTATAATTTCAATTAAAATATATTTCATTCGAAATATATTCTTTACGAAATAGTATGTAGAGTATATGAAAAAATATATACATGTGGTATACATTATTTTCATAGTAACTAACTAGTATAATTATGTAACATTTGATAACAAATGATAAAAAACTATATTGCGATTTCAATCATTAAGAAAGGTTAAGGATTTTGAAATGATTGGTAAATAAAAAAATCCATTTTTTTAGTATTCCACATACAAGTAAAATCCTTAACATTATTTATATATATATATATATATATATATATATATATATATATATATGTATGTATGTATGTATGTTTGACAACATGATATATAATTTGTTTATTTTATTAATTTCATATTCACAAAATTATTAATATATGTATTTCATAGAATGAAGCTTTTTAGGATATAAAATTTTAAATAATATTTTAAATATTTTGTTTCAACATTCTGTTGAATACAACTCATAATGTATCCATAGTAGATTAACTGAATCCATTTTTAAAATAAAGTTTACAAAATATTTACTGTTCTTTAGTTTTTTTAAAAATTAATATTTGTAAATATTAAAAATTTATAGTTAAATGATAGAAAGATAGAATAAAAAGAAATTTACATAAAGGATTAGAATTATATTTCTCGAGTATTCATCAAAATTTAATGCAAGTATATGCATGTTATTTGATCTTAATGATAATAACTTTTTATATAACATAGATAAAGATATAAATATTTAACAAATTAAAATCTTTTGTTAATTTAATCATTTACATAACAAAAACTATCTAATTAAAAATGATTTTTATAAATTAAAATTAAAATTTATTTATGAGAATATTAATTAAATTATTAACATATTTATATGTAAATTTAAATAAAAATAAAAAATGTGTAAGGAAATTATATTAAATAATTTGATTGAATTTTCAAATAAAAATTAAGCATAAATTATATTTTTAACCCAAGCTTAGCTATAACCTAGTAATAAGAAGTTAATCATGAATCTTTAAATGTAAAACGCATTGGCATATGCTGTAAAACCATAAAGTTTCATTATGTGCTTATATTTATATTATGGATATAATTAATTATCTATTCCAATAGAAAATTGATTAAATTGCCGTTTTATTTTAATTGCAAAGCGCTGTTATTATTTATGAGTGCATTTGTACCCTCAACCCTACTGCTATTATCACATAGAATAAAAAATAAATTTTCAAAAATTGTAAATGTACTAATTTTACACTGAAAAATATTAGGTTAATATTTAATACACCGAGGAATTACTTATAACTATTTTATAAAAGCTTTTTAATAATACAAAAATTAATTTTAGTATCAAAGAATTATATCTTAAATTTACTATTAAAATAATTGTAATATTTTGAGTAATTTTTTAAATGTAATTTCTATATAAATATCTAAACTGCAAATTAAAGGAAAGTAATTATTAAAAAGTTTCTTAGCGTAAAGTAAATGAGAGAATATGAAAGTGCTGGTGCATAAAACGTTTAAAATAAGTACATAGATATTTATGTAAAGTGGAGATTTATATAAAGTCTATAGATTGATTTGCTTAGTATAAAAGACAAAACAATATCGGGCGCTCACCTCTTGGTCGATTTTAGCCGGAGGCGGGGGCGGTGGTGCGGGCATGTTCGATTTCTTAAGTATTGGCGGTGGTGGGGGTGGATGATCCGGCGGATGAGGCAAAGACGAAGAAGATGAGGAAATTGATGTACTACCATAGCAGTCGTTCATCGAAAAGTGTGATATACCAAGGGGACGGGTCCCGCCAAGGCCGCCTTTGTCTGGATTTGGCAATTCGCCCGGTGTTTCCAGCTTATCATCTGTTGGCGTATCGAACATCAGCTGCGACGGTTGTGAACCTAGATACAAAGAAACTTTACATTAATTAATATCATTTGAACTAGGTTGCGAGTCAACAGCATAGTCCGAGTATTATCAATTAGTTTCTTTTTTTTTTCATTAACTTCTTTGATTCAAATGAATTTAAAAATTTGATATGAATACTATATAATTTTAACAATTTAGTGTTCGTTCAATTACTCTTAATATGCTGTGCTCAATGCTTCAATTACACTCAATAAATTATAAATATGTTTAAATGTATGAATCAATTAAAATATTTTTAGGTAAATTATGTATAGTTTTGTATAATTTATGAGACTTAAAACTGTTTTATTACAAAGATTATGTTCGAAAAAAACAACGAATATCGAATATAAAAGAACGATAATCTAATTTTAATTAGTTAACTTGTATGGTTTTTTGTTAAATAATAAATCTTTTATTATTGTCAATTACATTAATATAATATTTATTTAGAAAATATATAATTCATATTGATATACTTCCAGATTTAATTTCAGTTTAAAGTAAACATTTAACTATTTTAAATTATAGTAAAAAAAGTTATAAAAATTGAAACAATATAAGAAAATTGGTAACTTGCAAATATTATTTAAGTTCTCAGATGTTTATAAAAGTAAATAGAACCATAGAAAATATATTTAAAATTTTTCTATTAAACTTCCTAAAATTAGTACTGCCATATAATTAATTACATATACTTTGATTTAATCAGCTTCCTTAGAAAACTTACCAGAAGGTGGACTTTCAGAATTCCGCGTATTATTCAAGGATGGTGCGGATCTTTTGAGAAGTCTGCCCCACGTGGCAACGTTTATATTCATTTGATTGGCTCTTGGGAAATTCTTAACCTGCTGTTTAAATATCTTACGTTGCCTCTGTAGCTTGGGTTTCCTTGATATCATCGGATTGAGAAATTTGATCTCGGCAAAGAGAAGACCTTGAGGTTCAAGCTGGAGTGCCATGCCGTGCCTTACATCATCGATAAACTCTTCAAGCCGCAGAAACTTAACAGCACAGAGTGAGCGCCAGTCCTTCCAATAGATACCGATTTCTAACTCTCGGGATTTGTCTAGCTCAATTGAAAACCTCTGGTCCCAGGCCTGCTGTGAACACAGCCGCCAATTTGTCTGTGCAACTGTTACATTATCCAACTTTATCACTGCCATTATGTCATCTGCAAATGATTTGCGTTTTAAAATTTTTTATCTGATAATTAGGATAATTTATACGCAGAACAAATTATTAGATTCCAGCCTAATTACAAATATAAGAAAACATTTTGTTGTAAATGTTTTACGGTATTTTATTATTAATTTTTTATTATGTATATAATTATGATCATTATAGTTTTAATTATAAAGTTAATTAAATGATTAAACCTTTAAATAAAATAAATTAATTTCGCTATACATAAATTCATAAATTCAATTTTAATTTAAAATACTTTTAATAAGTTAATATATAAATATATATTAATAATATAAATTATTCAAAAATAAAACTATATATTTTAAACTTGAATAAGTGTAATATATGCATCTGCTTATTAATACATATGAACTTGCAAAATGTTAATGTTGAAACAATTCCACATTCCGTACTATACTGGGAACACTCATTTAAATGTGTTATAAATTTTAATTGTTTTCATTTATTTATTAATAACTTTATTTGTATTATATATTTACTTGTATTTTTATTATACAAAATTAAATTATGTTTTTATATATAAATTTTTGTAATTTTATGTTAAAAGCATATTTACTTGTACTTTTTATATAAAGTTAAGTAACAAATAAATAATCTACAATAACAATTCTTTAGTTAAATTTTTAAGATTTTTATTGTTTAAATGATTTTTTATTAGTATGAATTTAAACCAATTTCCATTTATATAATTAAGATTTGAAAAGATATATATATTTGTATCGTACAACAATTTTATTTAAAATTCATTAGATATTATGCAGTAAAAATTGATGTTATCATTAATAATAAATTTCGAAATATTGTAAAATATTTTTTAATTTTGTGTAAAATGAACATATTAAACATTTATTTTGCTTACTACTTGTTTCATCTTTAACACTGTAGGATTTACTAGAGCTACGACCCGTTACACCTTTTACAAAACTACGTAAATCAGGACTTGCTGGATGTTCTCGTCTCGTGCGTCCCGGTATTTCTTCAGCTAAATCTTGACAACCCATTAACCTAACCTATAATTGAGATACATAATGATTATTTTAGTTAAAAATAATTAAAATGTATATAATTTGTATTCCCTAAATATATTTATTTATAGCAATAACACAACTCTAATAAAAACTACTAACCAAATAAAAATATTATAGCATATCTATTTTAATGTATTTACATTAAATTGTTTTAATTAAATTAAATACAAATACAATAATCAAAATGGATATTGGATTATTAAATTGGTCTTTTAAATAACAGTAAAATAACTTATTTTAAAAGAATAAAATTATTAGAAATAAACATAATTGAAATAGAATTGCATTAAAGGTTTATTTATAATAACGAACATATAGTTTATTTATTTATTCTACATCATAAAAATAAACTGAAGTAAGCTTTATAAATTAAAAACATTCATTTTACTTTTATTGTCCATACGTATAAAATATTACAAGACTATAAATGTATTTTCAACTAAATTTATACTTTCACTTAAATTCTTTATCGGATTTATTTATAAAATCTTTTATTTTGTATAAATATTCAATACCAATACAATGTTTTAAGAAAATAAATAAAATTATAAAAAATAATGTAAAAAGTTTTGTACGAGAAAACTAAGAAATAAGGAACAGTGAGAAGAAATTTCCGTCATTATACAGTGTGTTAATTTAATAATTAAAAAATATTTATTTATAGCATAACGTACAAATATCGTACCTCAAGCTGCCCGGTAACTGCAGCGCATCTTGATACGGATGCGGGTACCGTGGTTCTACCCTCGAGTGGTCCTCGAAAAGGCTGAAGAGAGGTATAAGTAACAGGTATAGGACTCGCAGACTGGACAATGGCTAGCTCCCGCTTTAGCTGAGCGGCTGTCACACTATCGGGCGGTAGCTCCTGGCGACGTAACTCTAATGACAATCGTAATAGGTCCAACTTGCGGCTGGACTCCGCCAGGCTCGCTTGAGCCTACAAACGTTTACCAACAAATATCAGATATTAGAATTACGATACACGTTAGTAAATGGTTTAATTAAATATGGGTAATGAATATTAATGCCACTCGTAAAGAAAGAAAAAAAGTAAAGCAACCACTCAATCTTATGCTTAGCGTATTTTTATACTCCATCTTAAGATACTAAAAATTGTTAAATTACCTCTATGTAATTGATGCTGAAATATCGAATTGCCCAATATGATGTATTGTTGATGTTATAAATGTACTGGTAAAATATAGATATTTACCGATATTCCGCATTCTATTTACATTTATTCAAGGTTGACACTACAACAGTGGCAAACTTTTTACTTGGAAATTAACGAAATAGAAAAATTATATTTTAAATTACAATTTTTAATAGAGGCAGTATTAATATATATGTCACCGATATTTACAAGACGAAATTATACACGTAACTTAATGAAATATTATGAAGACAATCATTACATGGTATAGTTATTGTATAAATCATATGAAAATTTTTATAATCACCATACAAATGCAAGTCAAATAAGAACGTATAATAAAACAAGTACAGTTTTTATCTCATATCTCTATTTTTCACCTCAACAAAAATTAGAGAAATCTTTCCTTTATCATAGTTTGAGCATCTTCGATCTTTAAACAGTTATTAAAAAAAAAAAAAAAAAAAAAAAAAATTTGCCTTAGTACATTTTAATTCAAATATTGAAAATAATATATTCTTATGAATAAGGATTGGAAATATAAAAAATATTATTTATAAATATATAAAGTTATAAAATAGAATATTTAGTTAAACTAAAGAAACAATTTGATGCAACTTTACTTCGTAAATTATTAAAAGTATTTTTGAATTAAAAAGTAATCTAATCACAGGTTATATAAACCATCAACATAATATCACCTGTTTATTATAAAAGACTCATTTATAAAATAAATTATATAATCAAAATAATTCAACGCCTGATTTGTGTAATATTTTTGATAGAAAATTAATATTTAATATTAATTACTATTTAATATAAATAATTTGTATTTGACTGATTTACAAATACATATTAAAATTAACTAAAATAATTTCATTTTATTTCATTTTATGCCTAATAAATTTTATTAACAATTTTTGTAGTTCAAAAAGAAATTTTTTACTTAATACAAAAATTTTAATATAAATCATAATTTAAATTATTATAAACATTAAAAATAATAAAATTTATTTATTATATATTATATCCTTTTGAAATAATATATTCATATCTTTATGTAAATAGTAATCATAAAAATTACAATTTAAACACTTTCATCATTATATTATAATTGTTATATATATGTATTTATATACTGATTCGATAAGTTATAATCTTACTAGCATTTTTAAATTATAATTTTCATTACAGATGAATTTTATAATAATTAAGAAAGATGTCATTACATATGCGTATGCTGATATACAAAATAATAATATACATCAGGATATTTTAATTATAATTTTTGCATCGAAGAAAAATATCTTAAATATATTCAGATTTGCTAAATTATATAGAATAAATACAATTTTATTCTAAATTATTCAGACTTTGGATATTGATGATAGTAATAATAATATTATTATAAATAATATTTAGTCTGATAACAGTAGTCTTGATATTACAACTAATAATTAGAAATGAATCATTGAAATTCGTATATTGAATTATAGAGAATTTATGTTAAATGTTTATTTGTATCATCATAATATATCATCATAATAACGTATTTAAATTCCTCATAATAATAAATGAATGATTTATTTATATATAGAGTTGGATATATAATATTTTTTTTCCACTTTTTAGCTGTACGTCACTTTTTCTGAAAAATTACTTGTATTTATTATATACGATTATATATTAAATATTATATATAATATAATATTGCAATATATTATATAATATTAATAATATATATAATATAATATAGAATGTATATACATTATAGAAAAAAAGTCATACTTATCATATTCATTATAAATATTGTTGACTAATAATTCATAAATCTCTTAGCAAAGATATGTTATGCATTTGAATAGATATAACTAAAATAGATAGAAATTAAAATAAATATAAAGAAAATAGTTGTTTATAATTAATATATATTAATATATTTTTGTTTTCCAGCATCATTTTAATAATGCTATTTACATTTTATTACATTTATGTAAATATAAAAATAATATGTAATAGTCTATTAAAAAATTTCCTACATTCATTTTAGTCTATTGAATTGGGTCTATTGAATTTAGTATGAGCTGAATCTATTTTTTTTTGTTTTGATTCATTAGATTTAGTGAATGACAGCATTCTCCGATAAATATTTATTCGTAATGTCTTTTACAATGTTCACACGAACATACTGGGTTTTTCGCTGGCCCTTCATGATGTCCAGGCTTTTTAACAGTATTCACTAATCGACCAAAAATTGATGCTTTAATAATGTGATCTGTTTTATTACCTTGAGATGTAGTAAAAGGTGAAGACATTTTAGATTGTAGTTTCATTGGCGTTAGCAATGGACTCATTAAACCAAATGGACCAATTCTATCGTGGAATAAATTAGATTTTACTTTTTTCATTAGATTTTCTTGATTAATCTCTCGATTCATTCGAAATGTAGAAGGAAATTGTTTAGTATTACGATCGACTATATTTGTAATATTTAATTGCATCAATTTACGTTTTTCTGTAACAATACTCAAATTCTTTTCGCTTGATGCAAAGCTCCATCCATTCTCATCTACTCTATTATTTTCAGATTTAGAAATACTACTATCACTACTTTCAGAAGATGATTTGATCGGCAGATGTTTTTCGATAAAATCCTTCATTAATTTTTTTTCCGACAAGTATTTATGTTTCGTGGATGGCCACCAAATGTCCGTCTTTGTAGCAATACTTCGATCAACAGATTTCTTTATCATTGTTTCTAATTGCTTGATTCTTTCCTGATCTACTAAATTAACAAAGTCAACACTTTCACATGGTGTAAAATTTGTCTTATTCACTAAAGAATCGCTATCAGATATAGTATCCTTCCAAGAAGTAGATGATGCAGAATTATAGGTAATATTGGTGCTGGAAGCAATCGATGATTCTACATCTCTAAATCTGTTGTATGAACTATATTGTGAAGGATAAAGAGAACTAAATAATTCATCACTTTCATAACACCTTAAACTAGTTATAGATGGTATTTTCATTGAAATATCACATTTTGCAGTTACACGTTTTAAAAATGCATTCTCATGTTCAAAACCACGGGGTAATATGTCATCTTTAACATCAGTATGAATAATACACATGTTACTATCTTCAAAAATGATTTTTTGCATCTTCTTAGTCTTTCCAATATTATTTGAGGATAAGTTGTTAATATTATCATTTTCATCAATTAAATCATCGTCGGTACACGTACAATAAACATCAATGTGCACAGTACGTTTTCTTTTCTCACCATTGTCTCTCGCATTAGCTATTTGTCCACTAGTTGAATTTGATATTGCCTGTTTTACAGATGGCGCATGGCTTTTTATATTTACTGGCGTGTTTAAAAGCCAATCACTCTGCGAAAATTCATTATAATACTTATTCATTGTAATATTCATTGCAACCACTTATATTATTTTCAAAAATTCTATTGATCTAAAATCGACTTTTTTAATTATATTAAATTGAGAATATTAATAAATAACATTTACATATATCATAATTGACTTACTATAGGTAATTATATATATATATATACAGAATATTATATAAACACTTGTATTCTATACATATAATGTGTATTCATTAATCGATTTGTAATAAATATAAAATATATTGAAAACAAATTAATAACTATATTTATTATTTTTAATAATTTGATTTATGTATTATCAGAGATTCAAAAAAGATAATAAAGCAATAATATAATTATAGATAATTAATTAATATATTAAAAAATGATAAATGTATAAAATACAAAGGTATCATCAATTTTATAATTTACATATTTAATATCAATTATCTTCTGAGACTTACATTATTATTATTAAGCTCTTTTTTCTCACAAGAATCAGTGAGAACCCATGAAACCTTTTCTCTTAATTTTCGTCTTGTTATCGGAGAATATCGTGTTTCAATATCAATTGTTTGAGATGCGGCGTCTTTACTGCTTATCATAATAGTCTTTGGAGATACTTTAGTGGTATTATTAGTTTGAGTTATATATTTATTAGATAATTTTGTAAAACAATGCGTTTTAAAAGCCTTGTTATTAATATCAACTGTTGTACAGTCCTTGCGAATCTCGGTTTTTGAATCGACGGATGAAATGTGTTGTTGATAATAAGTACTCCATGGTCTTGGACATGGGAAATGCAATTGTTCTTGATATTGCCGATATGTTTGTAAATTATTATCTTGATTTGTCGGAGATAAAACAATATTATAAGTACTCTTACATCGTTTGTTGTTTAACTGATTAGTACTAGATAACTGCTCGTTACTATAACTTGAATCGAAATAAGGCATTTCGTTAGTTATAGGAAACATGAACTGTTCTACATTTTGAAAATGTACAGTTCTAGGGATAGTGTGTGATCTCATATGCAGAGACAACTCTGATAACGGTATCAAGCTAAATATAAGATTTTCTCTTTGAAATTCATATGCATCTAGAGGAGTAGTTATCGAATTGAACATTTAAAAACTGGGAGGTATTGTTGGGTATAATTGGAAATAATAAGCTATAACTCATTTGTATTCCATTTGATTCATTATTGGGGACAATATTACCAGCTCTACTTACTGCTTGAATTGTACTCTTATTTTTACGTCACGATGTATACTATATTTTACACTAACTAACCACGAAGTATTTGCACCAGATGTGCTTAAATTATCATACAGTAGCTTGTTCTCTTTTCGGTACATATTTCAAGATTTGATGTCTTCTTCGTATTCTATTCAATGACATTATTACAATAATGATTACTATATATCATTATACATGTTCAATACTAATTTTTTCAATCGTGCAAATTAATTTGATATTATTCATAATATTTAAAATTTTTAAATTAATAATTTTGCATGAACTAAAAGTATAGGTTATCAATAAGATTTATAATATTTTCTTTTTCTTTGAGTAATTTATTTCTAGGTAATAGTAACATTCAACGAAGTAGATATATTTTTAATTATTAATGTTTTATAATATTTGTTTTATGATATTTTCTATGCTAAAATTTAATAAATCACAGTATTAAATGCACTCCGTTTCATTATCCTCTTGATAGTAATCTCTTAATTTATGTGAAATTAAAGACAACATAAAATTTGTTAACTTATTATTTAATCATGAACTGAAAATTTACTTATTTCGGTGGTTTATTAGGCTTATTGACTTAGTGACTTGTTTAGCTGGAAATTAATTGATTTGATACCGATTAAATATACTAAATAAGAAAGATATTCAATAGTTGTTAAAAAAATAAATATCAAATTTGGGTTTATGAAGTGTAAATACATAATATTATTTAATTTGATTAAGTAATGTTTCGATTAATCAATTTCGATTTTTAATTTAATAAAACGCATCAAATTTGTAGAATAGAGAACACGTTTTTACACACTGCAGGTCCATGAACGAAGTAATTGCAAAAGCACTATTACACATTACCTAACGCAGACACCAAGTGTCCAAAATATTTAATATCAATTAAAAGCTCTCGATTTTATATTATATAAATGTACATAGATTCGAAATTAATTGAGTAAAGTATGCACTTCACCGCTCTGAAACAAACCGACAACAGGAGAGCTTCTTCGTAGTTTTCTTCGTCAACTTCGCCTGTATATAATTAGCACAAGATAAATTTGGAACGTTCGTAGGTCGACCCCATTATACCTGGAATTTGTAGTGGTCGAATTACTTTTTCATAATCGCTCAAAATTTACGTATACAGCTAATGAATGTAGATAATTTATTTACTAATAAGTATAGGTACATTGAATTAATTACATTCGATTCTATTTTCACTTTCCGTAACACTAATTAAAAAAATTCTAAATACTTCATGACTATTAACTGATAAATACGGTCTTATATATTAGTGAATTTAACTATGTTACTATAATTATAACAAACGTATCAAATAAACGTATTTTTGACTATTATTAAAAATAGATGTTTGTATAACAAGATATAACAAGATTTTTATAAAAAGATACTTGAAAAAGATATAATTAAACAAGTTCCATTTTTAAATTTATTATTTTCTTATTTCAAGTTGTTCGGGCTATTTCATTTCGCATTGAATTAAAATCTTAAATTTATTCTACAGTTTATCTTTAAAATATAAATCCAAATAAATGAAATAGAATAAAACTTCTACATAATAAATACATTAGAATTATTAATTTAACACTGTTTCGAGGCTAATTTTATGAACAAGCTTATACAACTTTTTTTTAAACTATCTCATATTAACTAGATTGACTAACTCTGATTAACTAGAATCAATATACAAATCTTCAAAATATTATACAGTGTCTTGTATAAATATGAATATTCAATGTTTTCTAATGTGTCTGATATCTCAGAAATCTAAATTAAAATAATATTGAAGTGGTTTTAAAATTCTTTTTCGCAGTGGAATAAATCAGTTGTATATAAATATTTTCTATATTTTTTTATAAAAAATAATTTGTCTTAAATCGTTGAATAAATTTTGACTCGCAGAAATGGTATTTCTAGTGTCTTTTTTTTCTTTTTCAACTATTCAATTACTTTTTTTTCATTTTTTTATTCAAAATTATGGAATTTATTTCAATTAAAAATTTATTATCGCCATAATTATTAAAAGATCGAAATAGACGATGTGTCGTAGTTTTATAGACAATCCTCTTATAATCTTAATTTTTATATTTTTTTGATACGCTTTCTATACTCTTACATCACCCCTTGGTTATTAAAAAACTATGGTCGTATAGTGTAAGTATAACTAATTAGTATTGACAATTTTTTTTAGTAGCTACTCGATTCAGAATATCACAGTAAATTAAAATGGAAAGATGACAAGAATAAAGCACAGATCAACACAGAGTTGAGAAATATAAAGACATGCAAAAAGAATAAACAAGTAGGATATAGAAGAAAAACAGGGCAATTTTTTTTTCTTTTTTTCTTTCCCCTTTAATGATTTTCGGTTTACAATTTAAATTATGAATTATAATCGTATATATACTTTACCGAAAGTTATATATATTTAATTAAGAGTACCTTAGTTATATTATTAATAAATTAATGAATATAAAACTTTAAATAAAATTAAATAATTTATTCGATTAAATTATTTAATGTAAAAAAATAAATAAAAACTTGCAGTACTGTTGCAATGAAATATCCCATAATAATTTGCATTTTTCGAGATCTAATCTTTAATTCTTAATAGTTATTTTATCAAAAAATTTAAATACAGTTATATTGTATTATATATATTATTATATTATCAATATTGCTTAAAATATTTTTCATAAAAACAAGAACTAAAATAAAATGAAACTATTTATTATAGTATTATTAAAATATTTATGAAAGTGTATTTATTCAATTTTTTGCATTTATTTAATTTCCTAAACTAGTAAACATCGTCAATAGGACATATGCATTTAATATTTAAATATTAAATAGTAAAGATTAAAATGTTGACGAATTTTTTATTTTCTGTATTTATGTACGTTAATATTATAATTATATATTTGCTAAGGGTCAATATCACGTATTATTTTTGATTACACAAATATTCATAAGTATTTAAGATTTTTTATACTGTTATATTTCTTTAAAATTATTGGAATCGTTGTTTAACACTGAACTCTATATGGAAGTAGTTCGATATGAAATATAATTTTTTATAAGAATTATTAAATTTTATTATAGAAGAATTTGTATATCATAAGCTTAGATTAACACTAATAATTTAAATAAGTTATGTATCATTATCTCATTTTCCATTTTTTTATAATAGTAACATTTAATTATACAATTTATCATATTTAACATCAAACGAAAAATATTTATCTATCGAATATTTTGTTCTATCAAATTTTTTAATATGTTCTTGAATTTCTCCGAATAGAAATTAATATTAATTATATAAACATTATATTTTATTACATACACCTAATGTTTAAACAGAATTCATTCAAATAAAAAAATAAAATTCATTTTATAACGCTGATAATTAACTATTATAAAGATTTACTAATTTAAATAATGGTTGCGGTTTCTTGAAATATGTGGTACATATATAGGGATTAGATTGTCAATATTTCAATTACATATACATATATTTTCGAATGTAAACAATTTCACTTTATTTTATCAAAGTACTTTCAACTCAATATATAATTATTTGAGTTATAGTAAAAAGTATATAGTAATAAATCGACTTTTTACCTTATGTTTAGTAACATGATCATTGTTACTACAATTGAAGTGACTATTCTGTAAAGTAATTTTGAAAAAATGATAGAAATGCATACATTTAAAATAAAAATATATCTATTTCATATTTTCAATAATCATATAAAGATATCTATAAATGTTGGTTACTAACATTATAAGGTTTGGATACTGATTAATATGCAAGAAACAAATCTGGTATGTGAAATAGAATTTATGATCATGTGTGAAGAGATGAAATTTAATGGGCGTATATGATGAGAAGGACAATCCTGACATTGCCCTTAAAGATAAAATATACTTTTCACTAAGTTTCAAGTCACAAATGACATATCCCTACGGGAATTATTTTTTTCGAATGTTATACTTAAAAAATTTACATTCGGAATATTATTTGGCCTGAACATGTTGTAATTACCGATTTATTTAATTTCTATATAATTTATATAATTTTTTACAATTAGTAACTTTGGAATAATTTATCCTATACTTGTAAGAAACTTGATTTGCTTACGAGTTGCAATTAATTCGATATTCGATATAAAACATGCTTTTGAATGTTTGAAAATAAAAAATATGATTCAAATCCAAAAATGAATATAAAATCTATCTTTAGAAATGTAAAACAATTATAAAAATCATATTATCCGAGGTGTTTCAACAAAGAAAAAGAATATCCAACGAAAATAATTTGTTGAAATAAGAAAGTTAAATTCAAAACTAATACTATAAAAGAGGTATCCAAATATTCCAAAGCTGTTGGAAAAATGTATATCACTTTTTAAGGAAACTAAATTGAAAAATAATAAATTTCGTGTATGAATTTTTTCACTTCTATTTCTGGAACTATTTTAAGTATCTTATGCATTTCTTAAAGAGAAAATTCTATTATAAATAATATTAAATATATTGAACAACAAATTAGAAATATATAATTATAGATAGATAATAATTATAATAAACTTGAATTCTTTTCATTTAAACTATTCTTACTTTACAATAATTTATAGGTATTTCTTAAAATATTTGTGAACATTATTAACTTCAAACATTTTTATTTAAATATTCTAAATGGTTTTAATAGTTTCAATTAATATATATTAAATTAATCAGTACGTAACAGATTATGTGTTTTAAATTTAAACTATTTTAAATGTAAATAATTTCTAATAGAATTGCAATTCTAAAGTATAATAAATATATTAAAAGTAATGTGGTTACCTTTACTTTCTGTAATATTATATGACAGGGATTTATTCATCTAACGATAAGCAAGAATGTTACCTCAGCTAAGGCCTTTTTATCTGCCACCTTGACACTTTGAAGAAGGCGAATTACGTTCTTGGCGCCCTCTACTACAGCTGCCTCGATTCGTAGCCTATGCCGAAGTTCCTCGACCCTTTCTTCCAACGCAAGTTCCAAATTCGGCTCGTATCTGACTATAAGCACAAAAGTCACTATTTCATACTTCATGCGTTAATTTGATTAAAACAAAAAGTATTTTTTCCATAATGATTAGATATCGTTGTACACGAAAATTCTTCCTTTTATAAATTTGGACTATAATTTGATTAGAAATATATAATAAATCAAAGTTTACAAAGTTGTCAGTCGAATATTTGGTACTACCAAGAGTACTAAATAAGAATACTAAATACAAAAAGACTCAGATTAAACTATAATTAAAAATACGAAACACCCGTGTTCGAGATTGAAGCCAGTTTAAGACCGCCGATTATTGACATCGCCGGCCTTTTAGATCTCAGTTTTCTGTGAACACTTGGGCGAGAATTTTCGTATACTTGTTATGTTTTGTTTTCAAATGGCCATAATGTTTATATGGTCTTCGGGTAATAACATCGCCCCGGATTCTCTAACGTTATTACGCCTTATTTTTTCTTTCGTCGAATTCTCGAAAGATCTAGATTTTTCTTTCTGCGCCTCATATAATATCCCAGTGCAGCAACGACGATGCTTTGTTGCCGGCTAACTGAGCCGTCGCGTAGATATATAAGGCAAGCACGCGGCGTGCCTCCCTCTCTTACTGAACCACTTTTGCTGAAGCTACCTCTTACTGAACTGCGCTTGCTGCTAACATCATGCCGTGACCCGACCGCAGTGAACCGATCTAACCCTCTACCAGTAGAATCCATGACACGGTCGGTATTTTCAGCAGAGCCGCCACGGAACGATCAAGCCTTTGGTTTCGTGCGCGTATTCAAAAGGCTTATAAGCTCATTGTAATTCTACCTCGCGTTTACTTAACTCTAATTACACTCAGTGTTTTAGTATATACTGTGACGACGACACGTGGCCGCAACCAACCTAAAAATACACGTGCATTATTAAAAAGAAATCAGCAAGATTAGGTAGTGATTTAACAGTGAAACCAATTGGAATAGTAATAAAAAAAGGGGCACACCAATAAATCAAAATAACTTCTCGGCAGTTTACAATGTACATCTCCTTATATTATTAAATAAACTAGTCGCAAGCGCGCAAATCACATTTCAGAAAATTGCCCTTAAAGAGTCGACAGGTGAAAGTGTACGTTCTCTCGAAATAATACTTCGTAATTGTGCAGTCCCTCAAACAGTCGACACAAGTGACGCAATACGTCAATTACATTGTCAAGGCTAGACAACCGTTTATAGAATAATCAACTATAAATACATTTTCATCAAGTCCTTCAAAGCTCGAAGTCTTGTCATTAATGACTCTTGCGTGTGACTAGTCCTTTCTACTGCTCCCATTATAACTAAAGACATAATTGATTACGCACCAATTTCCATCAAGACTTTTTACACTCTATCAAGTATAATCATTCTTTCTAACCAGCATATTTGATTCAAACACCATCTTCTCATGTTCGTTCATGAGCGTGATCGACTACACAGGCTAATGCTTACATCAGCATAACCTGAATTCTCAAGACACACAGTAATATCCATAGAATCTACAATAATCACGAACACAAGGAAACACCCTCGTTACTACAATAGAATAATCTTCTCTCTCAACAACAGTGTAATATTATTATAATATTTAACAAATAATAAACATTGTTTTTTAATACATAATACATAATATTTTTCAGCCCTTCCACTTATTATTTCCTCTTAAGTTATGACGAGAGACTAATCCACTGAACTATTGAATTGGCAGTTCGAGCCATAAAACAAACCCTCAATAATCGAACACTCGTATTTCCCCCCTAATAATATATTGTAAAATCAGGAATTATGAAATACTTGATATAAATACCGCTTACACTTTTACACATTCAAAATACTTGATATGAATACCACTTACATATGAGACAATTAAATACAAGACAATTAAAATAAATAAAAGTTTGATATAGTTAAATGTTTTCAATGTTTTATAAATTGCAGATTTTATATTTTTTTAATACTAAAATACATAAAATTATTAAATTTATAAAAAATATATAATATTTACAAATTTTTAATGATCTACTTACTATAAAATAGCTATTGAAAATAATCATTTTATTTATTATATTATTAATGTTATAGTATAAAATTCACTGCACTTCCTTACATGGTAATACTCATTTGGAAAATTTACAATTTAACCAATGTCTTTAATTTGTTAAAATATAGAATTACAGATAATTTAGAACACAATAGATTATTGTCTTAGTTTATGTAAACTTAAAAATCATAAATTATATAAAAATATTTGCTTAAAAATATGATTATTAAAAATATTTTTTATCTGCTATTTTGAATTTTTTAATTTAAAAAACTGTATAAGATATATATACATATGTATATCTTACATATATTATAATATATTATATGTAATATGAAAAAATATTTTCTAAACATTCTTATGGGTTTTTTAAAAAAAAATTTGAAAATGTATGCATCTATAGTAAATATTTCGCATGCATTTTAATAATTAAACGACATCATAAACGATAAAAATAATTAATTACCTTTATTTATGCTTGATTCACCATTGGGAGAAGGCGCTTCACCTCTCGCATGCTGTTGTTCACGTGCTTGATTTAATTTCATGATACGCATGCGTAAGAACTCAATTTTCGCACGAGAGTCATCCAGCATTTGCTGTGCTTCCTGCAGCAGTTTCTTGTCACGATGACCACTCGTTAAACTTTGGATCATATTCTCCGCACCCTGTTTAACCTATTGTCAAAACGGCTGATTATCATTTCTCTATAAAAATTGCCATACAGAATTTACATAAAAATATATAGCAAAAAATAGAAAATGTATTGAGTCAAATACATAAAATGTATTACATTACATACAACATAAAGAGATATTGTATATAACGAATATGATTTCATTGCACGTAATGGTAATATAAAAATTTATAATAATGCATTTATACTTTTAGTTTTTTAAAAACAGATAATTTAATACTTTTTATGGTCAAGAATACAAGCACATATAATCGTAAATATTTCCTTGAACAAAAAGACATAAATTTAAAAAAAAACAGCAGTTTAAAGTAAATTTTATTCAAGTGCGTTCCATTGTGACTACGTACGGTATATCAATTATTATCTTTATAATATTACCATAAAGGTAAACATATATCTTTATAATATTAACATTACTGAAGAAAAAACATACGAAATAATTTACGGATATTTTATATTAAATTTACATGTGTATTTTATGCCGAAATTATTATGGAAAGAAAATTTTTATTTATATGAATATATAGCGTTAAATATACATAAAATATATAAAATAAAATACCTATATATGGTGTCATATTATAATCGATCATATTAATAGAAAATAAATATAAAATATAATAATAATAATAATAATAATAATAATCATACTTTGTTTTTAATATATAAACATACATCTGTCGTTTATGATATAGTGACACAAAATAGATGGAAAAACTCTTGTAAGATATGATAAATTTCTGTTGTAAACAAGAATACATTTTTATTAAAGCACAATGAAAAATTATGTGAATAATGCAAATATTCAAAAACATATGCTATATATAAATATAAATACTAAATAAACGAACCTTTGTTTCTATATTAAGTTGTTTTTCCAAGGAGAGAAGTCTAAGATCTGTAAAGAGACCTTCTTGACTTGGAGAAGATGGTCCCATTGGAGACATAAGCGTGTCTGTAACATTATAAAAATAAAATTTTCTACATGTATATAATTCAAAATCATGATAAAAACTGAAATTCAATTCAAGGCAAATAATCTGATGAATGATATGGTATATTAATATAATTAGTACATATTTAATATTAATATGATTTTTACAAAGCATTACAATAGTAATGAGTAAAAAATACTTTTTGTTGAATAATAAAATTATAAAGTAATAATAATGTTCGAGACTGCGAGAACATTTTCCAATACCATAAAACATCTGGCAAAATAACATCATTAAATAGTCGTTAGACTTCGGAAAAGTCCTGCCAATAAAACATCTGGGAAAACATGTTGTTAAACTCGGGAAAACCCAGCTCATTAGGTAACTGGAAAGAATTACTATACCCAAAATCTAAAATCTAACAGTATGTACTCCCCCCCCCCGTGATCAAGTCCACGTAAGACCAAGAAAAGACTGAGCTTCTTGATTGAAGGCGATACCGCGAGAGGCGCTGCTCTCACTCTATAAGCCGCCAGCTCTCTGATTAGACACAAAAAAAAGGGAAGAAGTCCAAGTGGACACCATGGTCAGTGAACTGTATTTAAGAAGGACAACCATAAAATTTAATCACTCTCGTTGAAGTCCTCATAGAAAAAGAAAGTGGCAAAATTCCCTCAGCTGAGTCCAAGACTGGTCTTCGTTTATAGTCTCATCTGCTCAAGGAGTCATAGCCATCATCTCCCAATCAAGGTCTCTCCAGGAGCCAGGTCGCCAAGCATACTTAAATGAAATTTACAACTTCCTAACCCTGACTAAGGTGCATGCTAACGCCAAGTGTGAACTGCCCAGAACTCAAGAGTTCATTGATTGATATCAGCAACAAGAATCCTTCCTGTATCTGGAAATAAACGGGATACACAGCATATCAAACAGTTGTGTTAATATTGAATTTAATACGCTATCTCTCCCACTTGCCCGAACATTTCTACCACATAACATCTCGTGGTCTCTTAATTAATTCTAAATATTTTGGTCCTTCGAACAGGATAGCCGGATGTTGGTGAAACAAGCCGGATCATCGGACACATTTTTGTACATTTTTGGCCCTTCGAGCCGGATAAATGGAAGTTAGTGTATTCTTTCAGTATTCATACACTAGTAAGACGTGCTGTAACAGGAACAGATCTTATAAATACAACACTGTATTTCCTATCAAAAGGATACAAGGTGACAGCGTCACGATTCAATTAAATCTCCAAGACACTGTAAGTACTCCATAATTATTATTCTCTAACGTTACATAATACAACGAAAATGTCACAACGAGAAGAAGCAAACAAGAAAAACCAGTGCTGAGGTGCCCTCCTCACATGATAATTAAAATCGTGTAAATCGTAGCAGTACAAAGGAAAGACACCCAGTAGAGCTCAACGTGAAGGCGAAAGGACAGTGCAATCGTCTCATAGCAATAAAGAAGCACAGACGCTCCCTAGAAGAAGTCACAAGCATGAGGTTAGTAAACGACATACACAAAACCTTCATCAAGAACACAGCTATCTAGAATCAACATGACCAGCAGCAGTACTGGAAATCCAGAAATACTTTACAAACAATGTTCAAGGAGAAGATTCCGAAATTCATTCAATTGTGTATACCACAATAGATACACAATAGAGAACTTGAATAAATAATAAAAAAAACAATAACGTAGTCCGATCACACATCGGCCGGAATAGAAACTGCAATGGAAATGAGTTGTCTACCAGATATTCCAATTCCGAAAATTTCAGGCGACTATCTAGAATGCCCATTTTCCGGGATTTATTTATCTCAATAGTTATTAACAATAAAAAATTCAGCGAGGTGTAAAAACTCTATTACCTGCAAACATCACTGGAAGGTTCAGCAGCCAAGTCTGTAGCATGCTTTCGATTACAAA
This sequence comes from Ceratosolen solmsi marchali, assembly GCF_000503995.2. Classification (NCBI taxonomy): domain Eukaryota; kingdom Metazoa; phylum Arthropoda; class Insecta; order Hymenoptera; family Agaonidae; genus Ceratosolen; species Ceratosolen solmsi. The sequence goes on from NW_011948417.1 coordinate 10,440,989, forward strand.
ATGATTTGCTTGCACTGTCTTGGCAAGATCTATCAGAACGATGTGAGAATACTCGCCGATTAATACAGTTTTAACTTTATGAACTTCTGTCTGACATGTCTCCAGTGAAGGATGAATCAGAAGTGATTGAAGACTTAGTGAATCGAGCGACTTGCTAAAGAAACTACAGCATTTATAACTAAACACTGACACATGGGATTGTATAATTGTCTATCAAATAGTGCAAAGGCTCTGCCAGCATACGCAAGACAGCGGGAAAACTCAATAGATGACGCAAGCTCGTACCCCAGATACGAGCAACAAAAATCATTCCTAATGTCTCGAGTAATGGCCCTGGAACATAAAAAGCTGCCAATAACTCCTAGTCGATCAACGACATTTCAGCCACTGAAAAAGAAGCCAATTAGGGCCTCTGTGCAAACTGATGAAAGAAACCCTCCAGAAGCTTCGAAACACACCGCAAAATCACGCAAAAACCTCATGCCCAAAGTTCATTGAATGTCGAAAAAACAGCCCTCGTATTCAATACGTGCCTGTGTAGAAACTATCTACATCATAATCCAAACCAACGATGCAAGAGCAAAAGCAGTTGCGGAAAGTGTAAAGGGCGACATAATACCTTACTACATGAGGAATACTAAGTCAAAAGTAACCCATAAAAAACACAACTCATCTTCGCCCCATACAAGACGAGAAGGTGCAATCGTCATTCCATCAAAATCATTATCGTTGACAACCCTGTTGGCCACTGCCATGTCTAAATTAAGCTCACCATCGATCACAGTACAATCGACAACGGTTCCGAAGTTGCGTTCGTAGCAGATCATGTGAAAAAGTCAAAATATCCCGTCAACGTTCTGTCATCGCAATTCATGGAATTGGAGGATCCATCTCAACCCAGGCTAAAGGTGCTGTATCATTCACTTTTCAGTCACTTTATTCTAATTCTTCAGTTACAGTGCTCGCCCATATACTCAAATCATTGACAACGAAGCTTCCATCGTTTAAAACATCACGACAAGCACGGTCGCACCTGAGACATCTATCGTAAGTAGATCCAGTATATCTTACACCAATATCGGTAGATATTGTTCTTAGAGCAGATGCATATGGACAAATCATCAAGCCCAACATAATCAAGTTGTCTCCATCCATGCCAATAGCGCAACGATCTATTTTTGGATGGCTGGTTGTTCGGGATTGAAGCAGTCCCATGAATTTCAAACAAAAGAAAGGTCATATACGCAGTCCGGCGTACCGCATGTGCGCCTAGACTGACCGCGCGTGCAGCAAGGCTGACCACCACGTGCGCCTAGGCTGATCCGCACGTGC
>NW_011948417.1:10443520-10449695 GCF_000503995.2 Ceratosolen solmsi marchali
AAATAAATATATTATATTTTTCAGCCTTGTCCGTTATTGATTTCCTTTAAAATTATCCTGCCGAGAGACTAATCCACTGAACTATTGAATTGGCAGTTCGAGCCATAAGCTAACCCTTTAAATCCGAACACTGGTACTTGGGCCTGCCAATGTAACAAACAGTGTGAATGCAGAAGCATTCCGGGCTCCAAAAAAAGAAGTAGAGGATTCATTATAAGAACTACTGACAAGATATTGGGTACAAGAAGAAGTTCCGAAGAGCTCCGATCACCAATACACCCCGGATGAGCAATGGTGTGAGGATGATTATAAAATAACTCACTCTCGAGACTCAGCACAGATATACACCGTCCGCATCCCACTTAAGCAGTCCATTGAAGTCCTCGGCAACTCTCACAATACCGCCCATCAATACCTACAAATCCTACTGAAGCGATTCTCAAGAGATAGAAATTATTGCCAACACTACCAAAATTTCATGAAGGAATATGAAGAACTCAAATACATGACAAGAGCTTCTACAGTGTCCCACAATAAACCTCAATATTATCTGTCTCATCATTAACATCAGGATACTCAATCAATGATTTGATGCACACAGGAGCTAATCTGAATCCTGAAATTTCAGACGTGTTACTCTGGATACACAGCATCGACATCTTTTTTCTACAGATATTACAAAGATGTACAATAGATAAAAATTCATAAGCATGACTGGGACCTACAACGAATCTTATGGATAGACGAACAAAACAAGGAAATGCCATATTACTTAACAACAGTTACATACGGCACAGTAGCCGCTCCATTTTTAGCAGTTATAACACTGCTACACTACCATCCATCACTCATGGAAGATACGTCGATGATATCTTTGGAGGTGGGGACACGCCACGACAACTAGCTGAAATCGCACTACAATTGTAGAACCTCTGCATGGCGGGCAATTTCCCATTAGCATAATGGCACACAATTCAAAGAGATGTCCTCACCGCCATCAAAGCAGAAACGAAACGGGGATCGACAATTACCTTTGATGATTGTACTACAAAAATTCTTGGATTGCAGTAGAAACCTCAAGAGGATAAATTCACATTTGCAACAACAGGGTCTATGGACATTGATCAATTAACCAAACGTTCAATATTGTCAAATATTGCAAAAATCTTTGATCAACTAGGTTTTGTCTCACCGGTGGTGATAAAAGCAAAGATGATGCTACAAGAATTATAGATCCACACTCAAATGGGACAAATAAGATAAAATATTTAAATGATACAATAGGTATAATATTTAGATAGAAAATAAATTAAACATTCAAAATTTACGAATATATAAATAATTCTCATGTTTTAAAACATAATGAATTACGAGCAATAATTTAAAAGATTTAGATATAGTTAAAACGAAAAATTGAAATAAAACAACCTTTTCATTAAAACACAAAATTAACTAAAATCTTGATGAACTACATATATTTTACATTGTTCGTATGTATAATCAAAGTAAATAATATTTACACATATAATATAAATAATGGGAATAATTTACAGGAATCAATTAAATTTTCTAATACAATTGTGTATCATTTTAATTATCTTCTATAAACTTTCATTATAATATATTTAATTTATTACCTTGCGTTAGTGTAAGCATTCTTTTTTTGGAAATATTAAAATATAAATTTAATTAAGTATCAGAAAATAAATGTATGGCACTTGAAAATGAACTGAATTTGACGAAAAGAAATTTGTTGGCCACATTTTCAATTCAGTTATTCACGTTCAGTTGTTACATAATACCACTTCTAGTAGGTTTGCGGGAAAGTAGGTTTTCCTCCGTGACATTTTAATCACGTTAAACATGCATTAAATTTCGTATTTAGAATTATTTTTATTATTTCTCAAAAGATTTGTAGAATTCGTATTTTAAGTTATTTAAAAAATGTATGTAAATGATGGCATTTTTTATTATTTAAGTTAACTTTATTAAAATATTATTTTATAAATTGAGTAGGGTATAGTTTAGATTAACTAATTAAACTAAATTTTATTGTAGTTTTATATCAATACTACCACATACTACAATACATTACTTTTTTCTACTGTTCTTTTTATATGTCTTGCGATTAATAAGAAATTGCTGTTTAGTTTTAAATTACTACCTACGTATTCGATTTATTAAATATTTTAAAAAGCATTCATTTTTCAAGAATAAAACTATATTAAAAATTTATTTCATATTAAATGTTTTTTATACGTATAAATTCGAACAAAATCTAAGATTAAATAATAAAATATCATGTAATATATTTCACATCCAAAATGCTTAAAATTTGTTCAAAATTTGTTCAAAAGTAATAATTTACATATAAGTAATTATTTCTATTTTGTAATAAAGACACATATAGAAGAAAATAAATAAAAAGAAGTAAATTATAGTTATTCGTAAAAATATGTAAAAGATCATAATTAAATATTTTTATAAACATTTACACATTACGATTTAAAAAAAAACTTGTGTGATGTCTTTCGTTTCTTTATTTTTCTGAATATGTATTACACTATTGCTGTATGCTTATTGCACTTTAGGTTTTATACTGTTTAAGATTCTTTGGATTTTGATTTCCTTCGATTTTCAATTTATTTTTTTGCGTAATTAAGTTATCATTAAATTATTTTTGTATTAGTTTCGGATTATTTAAAGGTAATAAGGAATTTATATATTAACGAATAAGTACTTTTAATTAAAATTTATCAACATTATATTGTTTTTATCTTTTTAAAAATTGTCAAAATACTAAAACTTTTAAAACAATCTTTTATAAATTTAAAAATTTAATTTACATTAATTAATTTGTTTGGCTTTTTATAAGCTCCAGAAGATTAATATATTTTATTATTTGATTTCCTTAACTTTAATTTACCATAAAAAAATATATCAATGTAGATGATCTTGTTTTTAAATATGCGTAACTTAAGATAATGTAAATTGCATTTTATCTATACTATACTATATAAAATGAGAACAGCAGTCCAATATAATATAAATAAAATTTTTATATTTTATTTTAATACATAATATCTATTTGTAGCCCAGTATCCTGTCTATCTGTATATTATCATAAGTATGATCAGCGAATATATTAGTCTTCACATACTAAACTTTTAATAAGAGAAGATCATAAAACATTTATGTATTTTACAAACTAATCGTGTAAACTATAATAAGATTATAATAAATTATATAATAAGCTTATTTTAATAAACTAAAGTAAACTATAATAAAGAACTTAGAATAATATAATACAATTATGTATACAATATAAATATAATAACTTTTAATAATAAGAAAATTAAGAAAATAATTAATAATTTCAAAATATCTTATGAAACTATAATTGATTTTATGGAAGAATTATGTAATTTTTTATCATACTAGTTTAATTACTTATTTTTTCCGCATTTTTATCTATTTATAATTAAGTGATGCATCAACAATTACACATAATATTAATGTATTAATCATGCATGATACTGCGTATAAATACGAAAATATGTAATCACTCATACATAGATTTATGTCTGACACATTCGTTCTCGAAAGACCTGTATTATAGAAAGAGGTACAATTGTGTGAAGAACGAAGGAAACGGAATAATATAGTCCTTAATTATTTAGTATGTCTTTGTTTTTTAATTTCATTATTTTATGTAAATGGAAGTGCATCTATAAAAACAATTAAATAAATTTTATTACTTTTATTCAAACTTTTATAATATGAAATTTAAATAAAACTTGATAAACAATTCATTTCATAAGTTCATGTATAAAATAAATTGATCCAGTTTATTTTTAAAATAGTATAAAAATCAGTACAATCTAATGCATAACAGCTTATTAATAAAATTATTTTAAAAAAAATAAGTTAATAAACTTATACATGGTACACTATACCATGTTGATGCATGTATAAAAAAAAGTAATTTACTTCATATAAAAAAATATGTTTCAAGCTTAAACATAATATATACAAGAAATAGAATATTAAAATATTATTATTATTGTTGAAAGTCTATGTAATTCTGGTTGAAGTTTTTGCATGTCCATCTCATCGTTACTTCAATATTACGCATTTATTTTATTCAATAACTCTTTGTCGTTGGAACACTAATTATATTACGTGGTTGTTTCGAAAACAGGTTCGGTTAGAGAAAATAATATTAAAAAAAAAATTATTAACGTATTGGTACAAATATTTTATAAAATACATAATTATATAATAATTAAATAATAATTATACAAAAACATTTCTATATTTAATATTAGATTGGAAGGATTTATTTTCTTATCAAATGATAACCACTACTTTTTTCATTATAATATTATATACTATATTTTAAACTAAAATAGGAATAATGTAATAAATTAAATGCATAATGATTTTAAACGCTGAATGCAAAGCTAAACACGATTGCTAGATTTGATATATTATATACTGATTTGATATACTGATACAATTGATAGCAGTTGAATTCTATATTTCGTAAGGAGTGATAGTAAAACTAACCTTGTCCATTAGAGTGATTTTGCTGCGGCGACTGCGGTTGACCTTGTGTAAGGATTATTTGGCTCTCCAATTGCTGGAGTTCTGCTTGCAATTCAGTCAGTTTGCTGTTGGCCTTCTTCACGATCATCGCAACATCAGATAAGGCTTTACGATCAGTTGCTACCTCGCGCAGTTTCTCCGCACCAGCCTTGATTTTAAGCTCCTAAAACATATTTTTTATATGCTTTTATATCAATTATATCACTTGTAATTCGAATTATCAAATTTAAGTTGAAATATTTGCATGATTAAAATAATTTAAATCATTATTTTTTACAATCAATCAATGTTTTCAATATTGAATGTTAATCATATAAATGTTTACTAATTTTCTAAAATAAGTATAATTTAATTAAGTGAATTTAATGATTGAGTATAAAAATTGATACGCATAAAATTTAATAATTTTTATAAAAAAAAATTAAATAAACTTTCAAAAAAAAAAAATTTATATTATTATTGATTATAATTTTTGTAAGTATTACAATACTTTATATATATATACATTTTAAGCAAAAATGTATTTGGAACATATTTTGATATTCTTATTTAGTTATATAATTATATTATACAAAATATATTTACATTATTAGATATATTTATCCAATAACAATTACTATTTATTAATGACTTTTACATGACACTATTTATTAATATAAATCCAACGATATTTGTTTATTTTCAAATAAACATTTATATTATATTTAAAAAACTTTTTTTATATTTTATCAGCTATATTTTGTTTAAAATATTACGATTTTAATGCTTATACTTCAATAAAAGTTAATCTTTCAATTTCGAATTTATAAAACACATATATTTGCAATGTATATTTTTTATAATTAAAATTTGTATAACTAAATAGTAAATAAATTCGGTCATTTAATATATTAAATGAACTAATTTTTTGTGAACATTAGCAAACACTTTATTTAATGTATTATATATAATTTAATAAATAAATAAAATATATATTATAAAATTAATAAACTTGTTTATAGACTTCATAAATTATTTATAAATTGTTGAAAATATCAAAATTTTATATGAAGTCATTTTGTATTCAACTATAAACTAATTCATTGTAAGAGGATAAATACGTTTATAATTTTATTTATACCTGTAAAGTATTAATAACGTTTTACTTATAAACAAAAGCAATTTTTGAAGACTCATCTTATACCAATCATCATTTTTAAATATAAAATAAATAAACCCAATGATAAAAAGAACACATAAATGTATTTATTAATTTTATCTTTGTAAATTGAAACTAAATGAGTTTGATTATAGTTGACAATTTTATCTACAAATTTCTAAGATTTATAAGTTTTTAATGAAAGGTTTCAAGTTTATACGATTAAATTTTATAAATAAAATAAGCATTAAATGTATATAAATGCTTTCAATATAAAATTATTTTTTAATTTATATCAAAAAACTATATAGAAAAATATATTAAATTATATTAAAATTATATTAAAAAATATTTTCGATACTAAAAACCTATTAATTTCTTTTTAAATAATTTCTAAATTCATAAAAATCAGTTGAATTTTAGAAAAAT
>NW_011948417.1:10449711-10624043 GCF_000503995.2 Ceratosolen solmsi marchali
AAGAGTGTTAATCCATTCAATATATAATATACTTTTTGCAAATATATATAAACATTAAATAAATTGAACATTTTCATTCGTCTATTAACTTGAAAAATTGTGTTCTAATAGACTTTAGAGTTTGTCACAGACTATATCTAATAGAGTATTATTAATAGTATTATTAATAGAATAAAAAGGTCTTTAAATTTCTTTTAAAACAAGCCGCCATATTTAAATTATCCACTATTCAATTATTGTTACATTAACTTAATCCTTCTATGATCCATAATTAAAGAAAATGTTTAAATAGCAGTAGCAATATATGTGTGTGCGCGCATGTGCGTGCTGTGTGTGTTCATATTTCTAAGCATTCAAGTATATTTTGTTTTAATATTGATTACATGGACAATTTTTTTCTCTTTTATAAATCATTTTTTTTGCATTTGCAATATCAATAGTATTCCAATTGAAAGTGTTATAATATATTACTGAATGTTGCATTTTAAAAATTGATTTATGTATTTCAAAGAAACTTTGTCAGTATTTACAAATTTCTAATATAAGGTATAAACTCTTTCAAGAAATTTGTATTCTGAGTTTAAATAAATTACCTTTATTATTTTTAGAATATTTATCGAATATTTTGTGAAACTATATAAGAAATATAAAATATTAAATATAAAACATATTTTCATAAATGTCATTTACTATTTTAATCCAAGGTATGATAATATATATATATATATATATATATATATCGGTATGATTCTAAAACAATTTTTAATAAATCCAAATAAATTTGAAACAATATTTTCATACTAAAATCATTAGAGTAAATGCCTTTTGATATAAATGTATGCATCGAATTGATTTTTGAACATTACAGTATTGTAAACAATAAGTTTTAATATTTTTTATCTATTATAATAAAGATTTATTTATTATTCAAAATTTGATAGCTTATACACTTGAATTATTTAACTATTCCTAGAACTTATGCACAATAAAAGAAATCAAAATTATTTTTAAAAGTGGTTGAAAGTTACTTAGTTTAGTTGCCGATTGTTCTATCGTTTGTAATCACATACTTAAATCTTTTAATGGTAAACATATTATATTTTACAGAAGTAATTATAAAGACTGATAATTGCAAATCAAGAAAAATTATTGATTTTCCATGATGAATAATCTTTATTTATTGGATCCAATCCAATCCAAATTTAAATATATTGGAATTTGGTATTCAAAATAAGTTCACAATTTAAACACTTTTACACGCGTATAAAAAACGTCTTTAAAAAACAAGACAATGCTATATTATTCCATCTGATTACGAAATATTTAGTACTAATTTTCAGGCAATTACGGGGAAATTATTCATCTTTTGATATACGCCTCCAAAATTCGCATCAATTAAAGCAGATAAATATTAATTGATTGAATCCATTTTTATAGACGAGTATGTAGACATATGTTCATAGCCATTTACGAACCTTGCGTATCTCACGACGTATATGTTCCCGAAGTTCATCGAGTCGGGCTTGCAAAGGTACTTGATCACTGCCTGCCACTCCATACTTGTGTGACAATTCGTTAAGGACAGGATGTCTGATGTAATCGCCCTAAAACAAATGAAATACATAATTATTTATACATTCGATATTTACTTAGAGCATATTTTCTAGATAACTATATAAACAAATTCTATTTTGTAAAGCATGACTTAATAATGCCAAGTAAATATCTAAAATATACATTGATACCTTACCGATTTTTAACAATGTCAATTATAATTCAGAAAACTCGATTACAAAAGTTATAAAATAGAAATGTTAAATGAATGCATTGATTACTTGCTCTTAAATTGTTATACACTGTTATTATAACAACTTTACCATATACCGTTAAAGTCGATCGTTTTTCTCTTTATTTCATATTTTTAATTCGCATCTTATCAAACCCGATTGAATTAGACAAGCATTACGTCCAATTGTTTGCTTATGTAGCTTCAAGAGCTGTATTTTGAAATTTCCGCTCTAGGTAGTTGTATCTAGCTATTTAAAAAAAGTAACAATAATATGTTTTTAAACAGATTTTTAAATCACCAAAGCGACATCTTATAATTGAAATTATTCTTGAACATAATTTAAATATATAGAATTCTTTTTATTAATTTTGAACTTATACATCTTTTGTTTACATTATTGTGAATTGAAAATAAATTTATCATAAAATCATTCATAATAAGTTCATTATATTAATTAGTGACATATTAGTTTATATATTATTTAATGATATTTATCATATGAAAAAGTAAAATAATGCAAAATGTAAAAATAGAATAAAAATATGTACTAAACATAAAAATATAGCATTCAACTATTAATACAAAAATGTTATATTAACAATATGCAACGGAAAAATTATGTAATTAAAAAACTTTGTAATAATGTTTTATATCAAATAAAATAATTTAATCAATGTAATTTATTCTATAATTTTGCTTTACAAATTCTTTAGCTTACAATAAAATTGGTGTTATATAATTTATCATTATAATTTACAGTGATATATTGCAATGATTCTGTTCTTTAAATTTTGATTGCAAAACTAATTTTCACTCATAATTTAGATTAGTAAATTATTTCCAGAATAAAAACATATTTCTAAAAAATCATAATATATATTTATTTAATTTAATTATCATTATATTAATGAAAATCTATTGAAAATAAATGCAATAATTTATTACTAAGTCATTAAAATCTTTTTTTCTAAAATATAAAAACAACATAAAAATAACATACATTTATTTAATAGATCATTTATTTCAATAGATATTTTTCACGAATACTGTACGTAATTTGCTAAGTTGTTGAATCATCCGTTATGTTAAGTAAATAATATATCAGTTAAATTATGATATTCCACCAATATAAAATTAAAATTTATAGTTTTCAGTTTTTCTTAAATTTGTTGAAAAATATTCTATAAAGTTTTTTTATTAACAATAGAGCTAATGTGTTTAATATATATTACTCATCTAAAAGTACTATACTTAAAAACAACATTTTTAGCATTTATAATGTACTTTTCAAAAATATCAACTTCATTTGATTAAAAAGACGCATTTTTTGACAATATAATTTAAAAAATTCATATTTATATAAATTAAATGTTTACAATTATTACGGAAATAAAAAAGTATTATTATAGTATTTATTAATTATTGATAGTAAGAATAAAAGGCATTATTTTTTAATTGTACTTTTTCATGAATATAGAGTTAACAATTAACATTTTTGAAAGTATATTTATATGTGAGTTTTTATTTTTTATATTGTAGGAGATATGAATAAAAACTAAAAAATTTTCCAAGTATACATATTTTGTAGTAAAATAAAAACAAATAATACTTGACATATATTACATTATTAAATTTTGTTATTCTTAAGAAATTATATAAAAGAAATTAATATATAATAGAAATAATTTAAATTATTGCAAAAATAAATGTTTTTCATAACACACAATTATACAACATTATCATTTTAAAAAGTAATAATCCATAAACTATAAACCTTATATCTAACATATTCTATAATTCCTTTAAAACTGAATATTATTTCAGTATTTGAATTAATTTAAGCTAATTATAAAATTGTGAACATGTACAAATCTATACAATTTATGTATAGTAATTCAATTTAATTAATATGTAACAATAAGCTAATTCATTAGCATAGTTTAATAAGCTAAAAATCATATATATATATATATATATATATATATATAGCTATAAGGAGATTAATTGATTATATAAATAAACAATATTTATAAATCTAAAATATTTAAAACTGTAATTAAAAAATAGAATGTTCCTAGAGTTTAACGTGTAAGTAACAATATTCTGATTAGTTTACTAATTATGTTAACTATTTTAAAGTTGACGAATATCTTGACATTAAATTAATCAGTCAGAATTCTATGTGTATATGATGTTTTAAGAACAAGATCTTTTAACTTCTTCGTCTTTTTTTTTTTATTTTTTCACAATAAACGAATTCTACGAGGAACTCGTTGGATATACTTAATTTGTAGTGATGCAAGGGAGCTATTTTTATCCGTTTAGTAATATCTATGCGTCGTCTAATATACATCGACAAAAGAATCGATAGACATTGTGCCAGTACAACTGGTAAAATTACATGATTTGTTAGTGTACCTATCACAATTACTTTTATATAAATAGAGAAAAATCTTTTTAAAGATCTATCCTATATATCTCATTTTAAAAATAAAGTGAATCGATTTAACCAAGTAAAGTAACTATGATAGAAAACATAATTTATTTACCTACTTTTTAAATTTCAATAACCATGAAATTCAAATTATTGATTGCTTTATTTTGAATGTAACTTTATACTGCAATATTATTAAATATAATTTAAAAATAACAAGAGTAAATTTTGGACAATATATATTATTTTAATTTGAAATTTTTCAAAGATATTTAATTGAATACATTCACATTTATTGATGTTCGATAGTTGTGAAAACTTTGATGGACATGTAAAAATATAAAAAATGAATATAAATAAGAAATATTCCAATACTAGTCTCTATCTGAAATTTGATTATACTGTTTAACTAAGCAAGACAAAAAAATGTTTTTCTCATTTATTATCTAGTTGTCGAACAACACGGTATAATACGTCTTATACTTTGTTCAAGAAAAAGTAACAATATGTTAAATAATTATTAAGAAAACACTTTTTTATATTATTTGCATTTTACTTAGTATCATTTTTAATAATTTTATGCCAACATTATTTAAATACATATATTATAATAATTTGTAATTAAATAAATAATAAATAAATAAATAAAATAATACGTTACAAGAAAATTTATAGAAATTTAAAATAATTTTTTCCACAAATTAAAGTTTGTAATGAATCTTTTATTAAAATATAATTTAAATAATATCTAGAAAATAAAATAAAATATTCATAGCTAAAATAATTTTATTTTTATATAATTATATTTTTTATATAATTATATTCTTATTATATATTTAAGTATTAGAAATCCATAGGTACATTATGTTGTTACAATATAATTTTTACAGATATAAATATAAGTAAAATTGATATATATATATATCAAATTTTATGGAATAAGAATATTCAATAATTGGTTGAATAATTTGTTTAATCAAGACCTAATTTAAATATTGTAAAAAAATGAAATATACGATATTCAATGCTGTACTAATATGATTTAAATAATAAAATAGATATTGAGTAAAAATATTATATAAAGTTTTTACTTTTTACTTTTTAAATTATAATAATGAATCGTGATTCTTCATAAACTAAATTGAAATATTTGATTAATAAATATATTGTAAAAAATAAATTAATTTAATTATATTTATACATACATTCTTATTATAATATAAGTTTTACAAAGCATTTAGAAAATTATGTGTTTTATAACAGTATATTGTAATATAATTATTTCTTATATAGCCATTTTATCTCATAAATTTTCCAATATATCTAAACTTTTTAATGAATATATGCTAAAATAATCATGAATTAATTAATATAAATAAGTCAGTCCAATCTAGATATAGGTATGTTTCCATCGAACAATAATTTCAAAATTTTCAAAATAAAAATTTTATAAGTATGTAGTAAGTATCTACTATTCTTGAATTTCTATGAAAAATCATTTCACATTGTTAAAATATTCCATCTCGTATTTTCACGAATGTTGAACAGCACCGGAAAGCTATCCTGTAATTGATTTGTAAATTATGTATTCGAGACGCTTTTATGTAATAGTTTACCAAATTCGTTTTCAAAACTCTAGTCGCTTAGCAAACCATGATCTTTGCTTCTTATAAACTGAAAAGCCGGATCAATAGTTCTTATTCCTCTTACTTAAAACAATGCTCCAAGTTTTTCACAATCATTTTTACAATATTTATTTACTAAACGATTTGAATTCTGAGGTATAAATATCAATATATAGAATATACTGGTTTATTATCATTTATAATGAAATTGTGAAGTTTAAAGAGAGATCAACTAATATGATTTTATGTATGTAATCTCAATTATAAGTTAAGAATAATAATATTACAAAATATATTTAAGCAATTAAAACTTATAAAGAAATACAAAACTAGCTCAGGAATGTTTCAGTTATACAATACAGCACCTGACAACAAAGTATTATAGTTTATCGATCATATGGCATTAATTTTATTTAAATATATTACATTTTCTATATTTTCGATATATATTTCTATATTTTATATTCCATATTTTCGATTTATACATTTTCGATAAAAATAACAATGATATATCATTTTTTACAAAATAATTAAATATACGTTATGAAGAGTTACGGTTACACCACAATTTAAAATATATAATATTTGAATTCATGCCATATATTTCAAACAGCCAATTCATGCATTTAAGAAATTAAAATATAATTTCAAGGAATCCTAACAAAATAATACATAACGAATATAATCTAACTAATCCCAAATAAACAAGTTGTACATATAATCCAATATAATATACAATAAATCTATTAAATATAAAATTAATTTAATAAATTTAAAATGTTACTATAATTTTTACTATAATCTTTATTATTTATAGTATGATAGCAATTTTATTGTAAATAGTTTATAAAACGTACTATATATATATATATATAATTAGTGTAGCTTTGTAATCTATATACGTATAATTTCTCTTTGAAATGTATTTAAGTCTTTTATTCCTTTCTAAAGAAGGTAATTTGAATTTAAATCTTTAAAAATTATTAACAAAATATACATTTCAAACCTAACAGATACATTTAAAAAATATTTATATGGATAAATTAGTTATGATGTGTTAATTATAATTAGGTAAATATTAGATTGAGAATTTATATTTTTAACTTACAAACGTCACATTAATTTTTACGTAATAAAACGTATTTCGTATTGAATTTTGGCTGCAGCCACTTAAATAAAGTATTAAAATTACAATATTTAAATAAATAAAACATTTTCATTCGTTAAGAATTAAAATATTACTTATAATTTATGTGCATTGAAGTATTATACTTAAAAAGTATTATTATTTTAGAATTGTAAAACAAATTCTGAAAATGATCTATTCCATATAATTAAAAATATTACATATGTTAAGTTAATACATTTTTATTTGCGATTACGATAGTAAATTAATTAAAATGCAAAATATGTATTTGTCAAATTAAAAAAAAGTCAATAGCATTTTTATTATGTAACGTGTTTTGTACAAACTCAGAAGCATGCTTATTTTACGTGTTAATATTTTCCTAATAATAATTATAAAAACATATTCAGTACTTAAACTATATAACAATGTGTATGAACATATTTTATTATTTAAATTATTATACAAATAGATATCTATAATCAATAAAAATTTTCATTGATGTGATTAAGTAACTACTAATAAAATTCTTTCCGACATTACGAAATATTTAATTTGAAAAGTAAATATAGACTAAAATTGAATGATCATAAATAATAAATATTGATTGTATCATAATTACATTTAATTTATAGTTAGAAGAATGTATTCAATGAATAGTTAATTTTTAATTTGCCTACAAAAATCAATTTTACAGTATAAATAAAACTAAGAAAATAAAATTAATTTTCCACTTAATGGAATAAAAAGGAAGATTGGTTAGTAAAATGATAAATTATCTATTATTTTCTTCCATATAGCACAATATTCATCAGCATATGAAATATATAATTTTAAAACTTATTAACTACATTGTAATTATTTTTAATTATAATAAAAATAATTTTATTTTGGATCAAAAGATTTTAATATTATGACCCAATAATTTATATTTTTAAAATGTTAGCATTTAATAATACTGTTTTTTGGACATCCTTTTATACTATTCTTAATAAAAAAACAATTCCTTAAAAAAAATGATAATTAATAATAATTATTAATAATTTATAATTAAGTAACAAACCTTGTAACATTTTTAATCCAGAATCTATACTTGTTTATTTTTCAGTTTACTTTAATTAATATTTACTTATGTATATTATTTTATTATAATTTATATATTTATATATTATATGTATTTTAATATATTTTATATTATATTATAATATAAAATAATTTATATTAATCCGTATAAGATGCTACAATAAAATTGATAAAATAACCTGTAAACAATAATTTACATAATGTAATCATTTATTTGATTATTTTATTTTAATATTTTTTATTAATAATAAATTGAACTTACTTATATTTAAAATTTTAAAATAAGTTTGATAATTATGGTAACTGCCTTTTTAAATGTTGTTTTAATTACTTTTCATAAAAATTAGAGATATTATCATTAGAGGCCATGGTACTTTACAATATTTTATTTTATGCAATTTTAATGTTGATAATTTATATTTATTGCTTTTAAAATATTAATATAATTTGTGAGAATTCATAATACTGTAGTTTAAAATTGATTTTCCTAACTTATAGTATAAATAAGACTAATTAACTTCTTTTCCTTTTACTTTAAATTACTTTAAAAATATAATTATACCAACAGAACTAAATAAAAATCTTTAAAATAAATTAAATAATTTCATGGTGCGTAATATTATATTAATTTAATATTAATATAATATTAATAGAATTAAAAACAAGTTTACTATTTTATAGATTAGAAGTAAGCTTCTATATTTTTTATATAAATAATTATTTGCTTTGTAAATTTTACTTAGTGAAGATCTATTTTGTTTATTAATAATATATTCAATAATTATGGACCTTCAAACATTTTTACCTATTCAAATATGTAGAATATATTATGTGTATAGCTATAAGTTTTTGTAACAATAGCCAAAATATTAGCGGAAATAAACAATAAATTACAAGGAATTATACTTAATATTTATATTATATTATAATAGTCAATGCCTATGTTTTTCATTATCTAACAAAATTAAACTTTACCTTAATTAGATTCGTATTTGTTTTATAAATAATATCTATATTACAAACTCTTTTCAAATTAAAAGATTGAGATCATATTTTTCCATTCTAGTTTTTCATAATTCAAGTTCCTAGACCAAACATTGGAATACCTTATATTTTCATTCTCAACAGATAAACAATTATTGTAATTTTAATATATTTTTAATAGTATCTCAATAATCCTCTGAAAAATTATTCCATTTTATCCGAAATGTAGATAAAAAAAACAGTTGAAAATCAAGCCATATATTAGTATCGGATGAAAGTGATTCGAGGTCTTCAGCTCAATTAACTTCAGTCACAAATGCATCAACTTTACGATACCTACTTTTTCACTGACACAAGTTTGTTATTGTAAGTCCTCATAACCTGGATTCCCATAACGACGCTGTGTATACTTCCAAATATTCTTCACATTTGTTATAAATATTATTTTTTGAAAGAGGAATAATTCATTAAAACCATATTGTTTATTGTATGTCGTATTTTAAATTTCATATGATTTTTGATATTATAATAAATAAAAGACTAATAATTGTATTTGATGAACATTGTGATAGGTTGTGAAACAACTCATTTTCTGAATGCACCCTATTTTTATTTTTACATAGAAACATGCTTATATTTTTAATTTATTCTATTGTAAAATTGTACTTGATGAAAAGTTTTATTTGATACTTTGCACTAATTATATTACCGATATAATATATTCATTATTTTAAAATTCTTTTTTAAACCTAAGAAAATTTGTTATTTGTTATATATCTGTTTGTTAAATAATCTAATTTAACTTACATTTTAGTTTAAAATTTTTATATTTCTAAGTACAGACTTTAAAATAAATTATAAATTCTAAAAAATATTCCCGGTTTTAAATGTTATATTATTTTTTATATTTTTTTTTATTATATCTAATATTCATAGTAAAATGATAATTATCAAATCCTAAAAGCAAAATAATTTTTTCTTTTTTCTTTATATATTAAAAGTCAATGACATAAGTGATAATGTTTCTTATAATCTTTCTTTACTGTAAATTTTTTTAATAAAATATTTTTCTTTTTTTATAATTATAAAAAATACATGTATAAATCATATAAAATATAATATAACCATATGTATATAATATAAAATAAAAAAATTATAGAGTTTACTAATTGCAAAGATGAAGAAACAGATAAAAACTTTCCCAAATATTTTGCATTATTTTATTCTGAAATTGTAATAAGCAGATATTCTGATCTCTAAAGTGATATAATTTAAAAACCGGGTACAGTTATATTCATTTTCTAAATATACATTTTATAATATGATAAGATAAAATTATAAATCAGTTTTTCATGAAACGTACTTTTTGAGATATGGTTGAGATTTTATTAACCTAAACATAATCTGCATCATCAACCAATTTGATGTATGTATTATACTGTATAATAAGCCATAATAATAGTAAGTTATAATGTTAATTATTTAATAATAAGCTTTTCAGAACATCAATTATCTCAATATTTTACAATATATACATGTATAAACAACACAGTCAAACACTGTATAAAAATAAATATTTGTTTATTTTGCTTATTATTAATATAATTATCAGTATATTAAATATATATATAATAATATATACATACTAATATATAGTATATCAAATGTGACTGTATATCTATTAAAATTTTCATTCTTTAATACACATGATATAAAGTTTCAGAAATACAAAAAAAGTAATATAATACATATTTGCTAATAAATACCAAAAATTAATGCATTTTATTTTTAATATTGGACACTCATAAATTTGTTTACAAATTCTCATTACTTTAATTCATAACTTTCATTAAAAATTATATTACTTGTTACTTATAAATTAAAATTTCTATAGTGTTATAATTGAATGCATATAATATTAAATGAACAAATACAGAATCAAGTATCTGTATAATTACAATAGAAATAAATATTGATATAAATACTTATTATCCAAAAAAATTCTCTTATTAATAAAATAAAACATATCTTATATATAAATAAATATTAAAAGTTAGTATAATTAAAAGTTAATTTATAAATATATATTCATGAATAAACTTTGATATTTTTCATAATAAATGAACAATATAACAGTGATTAATTAAATTGATGCCTAAATGGATAATTAAAACAAGTCAAATTCATTCTCTTATTAATGTTGAAATAAATTTTTAAGATAGTATTGATAAGCTATAGACTATAAAATGAAAAATTTACACATGTTATAGATCTATAAATTACTATATCATTTAAATACAAAATGTTTCATAATACATTTATTAATTTAGATTTTTGTACGATAGTTCCATATTTTTATAATCCTGTTTTTAAACACATCACAATAAATATCGCATGTGTGATATCGCAAATATTATAAAAATCTGAACCAAAATGATGCAACAAACAGCCAAATCTCAGAGTTAAATGTAAAATATTAATCTTCGTTAGACAGTATGTAATTACCCTACGGAGTTCATTCCAGAGATTTCAAATACGAATAAACGAATTTTTAAAATGGATAAAATGTCAACAAAAAGCACCAACGTTACAAACATAAACAGCGCTTATCACTAAAAACAAGCGACCATCAACTTTGAAAAGTTTGACGACTGCAGATCAAATCATCGACTTGATCGCTTTTTTCCTTCATCAATTCACAATTGAAAGTGTTTATTTTTAATTTTATTTTTAATAATAACATCGAAATGGGACCTTACGAGGAAAAGAGTATTATAAATTACTCAGTGTTACGCAGTGATCAGCCCTTCATCCGCAAGCTTCGAAGGAGGTGACGTGTGTCAGATATAAAAATGACCATAAAAAAGGATGAATCTTCTCTCGTAAAAAGAGGGAAAAACTCCTGGCGTTTGCTCACTCCTCTTCTTTCACATTTGACTCACCTGATAATAACTTGACTCCGCCATTTTGTCTCACGGCCGCGCAACACGCACTTCCTTTTTCTTTCCTCGCCGACCACGGTTTCTTGACGCACGACGTTGTTAAGACGCGCACAACACTGTCGTCGCCGTCGCCACAGCTACCGCTCTCGTACGAAAGCTATTCAAGTGCGCGTAGTCCACAGCAGAACGGCGCATCGGACTTAACCTTCAAAGTACTTTTTAATCGGCTCCTTAAAGATGCGCGAATCAAGATTCACTCGTAGAGACTGAGTCGACGATTATGAACACATGCGGATTGCACCATACGTACGCTGCTCTCACTTCTTCAAGTACGGAGCGGACTTGTGGTTGTGTCAGTTTGGCGTCCTATACCAACACAAATGATTCCTCACCAACCTTTATCGTCATCGGCGACGGCACATCCAAGTGCATCGTGCTCTATGAATATGTGTGCACATATTTTGTCTGCCTCCCACCTCGATCCTTAGAGCTCTACTCGAATTAGTACATTCTCTATTTACGTATATGCTTATGAACTCTTGATGTATCTCTATAGCATCTAATGGTTCAAAACACAAGGAATGTGTACACAATGCACACTTATATTTATTTTTTCTTCTAACGCACGTATTGCATACTAGATTTACACACGCGCGTACGCGCGCGCTCTCACCTGTTTGCAATCGCATATCTATCCTGGCACATTTTTTAACAAAATAGAAACAGAGTGAAGTTTTTGAAAATTGGAATAGAAGAGGTTAGAGTTAATAAAACGTGTCCAATGTAATGTAATATCTTTTATACATCTTTCAAATGATTGGGGAAGAGAGAAAGAGAAAGTAAACGAGCAACGGAGAAGAAGGGATGGTATAATTTTAACGGTTAGGAAAGGAGTAGGGAGAAGTCGATTGATGAGTAAAGAAGTATTGACAGAAGAAACACGATACGATGAGATAGAGCCTATAAGTATTTCGCGTCAGTTAACGGATATCAATTGAAAAAATTTAAAATATTAGCAAATTTTAAGTTGCAGTTCATACAAAGTACAGCTATTAAAAAAAATTGTCAATAATTGCTCTGTAATTCACATTATTTATACAAGCTCACCTCGTGATTTATTAAGAAAAACATATCTGATGTATGCATGCATGCATCTATGCTTTGTAAAAAAAAACGTACTAAAAAAGAGAAAGGTTGCTTTCTTTAAGCTAGTTTTTATTTTTTACCCATAATAATAATACTTGAATGATATATTGAATAGCATAACTTCAAACTTTTTATATATTATCTTGTATAACTATAGTATCTCTTATATTGAAAATACTTTCTTTTATATATTTGATATAAATATGGATACTTATTAAATAAAAAAATATACATAGTCGTGATAGTAATAGGAAATCTATAAAATTAAATAATTCAATCATCTAAATACTAAATAACGTTTCATAGCAATGTTAATTGTCTATAGATATACATATTTAAACATCTACAATATGTAAATCTATAATTTGGGCAAATACATTATTTGACACCTTTCAATATTCATCTTTTCAATATCTTTAAACTTATAAACAAAAAATATATATTAGACTTATTAATTTATTATATCAAATAAGTTATAATATAGAATATTATCTAATTTTCTTAAATATCATAGTTGATTCTCATGACATTGGTTATAATAGTTTTCCAAACAATATCAATATAAATTTTTAATATGTTTTTTCAATAATTTGCAATGTGTAATTTGTAAGCTCAATTTATTAAAGTTATATAGCATAATATTGATTTCAATTATTCAAGGCAGTAAAAATAAATTCTTGAAATTTTAAATAAAACATTTAAAAATTGTACGTTTATAAATCTAATTGAAATTAGTTATTAATTAGTATTTTTTAAATTTGTTATTTTTACATTAAATTTTTTAAAATGTGTATTTATATGAACTTATTATTTTCAGTCGTTGCTTAATTATAACGTTCATTCAATTATTATTTAAATATTATGATTTATTATATTAATTTTATATATTTGAATATATTTAAATTATATCAAGACATCATTCAAATATATAAAAAATTTTATATATTTAAATAAAATATATAATAAATATTTGTTAGTAACCATTAAAAGATATATAATTATAAAGGGTATAAATTCAATTTTAAAAACGATAGAATATAAGCAAATAAAATACACAAAATTAATATTTTTAAAAGAAAATTTATGGCATTGTTATTTATACAAATTTATCTTAATTATATATATTTAACAATATATATTTATAAATATATAAATAACTATTATAAGATTTAATATATATAATTTTCTTTCTACATAAAGAATATACATAATATTTATAAGTTAATAATTAAAAAATTATATATATGTATATATATTAAAATCAATTAGTGAGTAAAAAGCATTTTTAAAAGTGCTTCTGGTGTAAAAGAAAATAGACTATCTGGATTTTGATACCGATTTTTTGACTCATGACAAGCTTCATACAACTGTTTGTAAATTGCACCAATAACTTCAAAAGCTCTACGTTGTACATTGATTCGATGATTGCTACTTTGGAGTAATGATATTTGTGGCAGTAACAAAATATCTGGCATAACAAGAAACGTCTCTAGTTTATTCTAAAATAAAATTATCATTTGTTATTTTTCTGTAAATATTAAAACAATTTTATATGCAGAGGTTATGACGTGAAGCACTTAAAAAATCAAAACATTTAAAAAATATGAAAGATTTAATTTTACAGTAAATTCTTTAATGCTTAGTGCATCCATTCCTGGAATTGAAGATAAAGGTCTTTGATCGTGACTTTGCAATAATATATTATATATTGCACCAAGATTTAAATGTGCAACTAAGGAACTTGCTTGTTCTGAAGTCAGAGTATCAATTTGAGCATCAGATTGTGCCTTAAATAAAAAAAAAATTAAATACAAATAGAAATTTTAATTTATAAATCTATTTTAATATCAATAATGAAAGTTCACCTGTAACCTTTCTAATCTTTGATCCATGTATTCATATAGTGCCAGAGTAGAGTGAATTTGATGCATACAGTTTAAAAGATATACAGCCATATCTACAGTTGGAAGTCTAGAAGCTGTTACATTTACTTCTTGTAAAAGTGGATCAATAATACAAGACACAATCTACAAACAAATAAAAGTAGTTTTTAAATTTTAACAAAATTATTTTTAATTCATGATATATTAGTTTATTAATTAATTTAATTAAATATTAACAAATATCAATAACATACTTGTAAAGTATCTTTTTTTCTATCTTCAGCAATACTAGCAACTGATAAAATTTCATTAAGAAGTGACAATAGTCTTGACACCGAAGGTACTGGTATCAAATCTGTACTTGGTGATTCAGCCCTTTCTCCAAGTGCCATTCTTGTTTCTCTTTGTAATCTACTAATAAAACTTTTTTCACTTAATTCTATTAAATCTCCAAACATCATATCAAGTACACTATTTTGAATAACAGTCTTAAGGGTAAGTTGATAAAATCTTATTAACATTGTTACAGAATATAAAACTGTTGAAGGTGCCTCAACAGCTACGATATGTTCAATTCTTGATTTTAATGGATGACATAATCCTTCTGTTATATTACTTAATGATTCTGATATTTGTTCAGATATGGCTGATTTGTTGCAATGACTTAATAAAATTAGGAAATTCTCTTTTTCCAATGAAATGGCTTGATGCAACCAAGCAAGAATATCACCTACATAACGTTTTGGATCATGAGCATGCATTTCGATTGGATTAGAATCATTACTGTATCCTTTTCCAAGAGTCAAAACATCAATAAACGAACTAACAAGCACTGATCTTCTTGAAGTACAGTATTCATCAATTACATACTTAAAAAGTATAGGTCTCTCTTGCAGTTTGTTCATTGCTTTAGTTAAAAGAGAAACTAATTTATCATTTTCAATATGTCTACAATGAGTCTGTGTCCAACGATAGAGTCTTTCAAGTCCTGCTTCTTGAAGTATGGTCATTCGTTGCATTATATCCAAAGCTAAAGTCTGATGACCCGATTGCATTAGAATTCGACATTTACTATGAATGACCTAATTAATAAAATAAGATTTAGAGTAAATTTACATTGCAACATTATTTTATACTGCTCCTTATATTAACAGAATCTCTGGTCAGAAAGTTTTATAATGCATGGATGTATTAAAGCTAAATTAACAATTTATCATAAGTAATTATTTGCATGTAAAAATATATATTTATAAACATATTTCACATTAACTTAATTATGGCTTATCTTTATTTCAAAATATTAATTTTTTAAAAGAAATTAGAATAAAATATATTATTTCTTTTTTTTATATAAAAAGATAAACCTATAGACTCATAAGCTTAGCAAATCATTGCTGTTTCTAAATTTCTACTACGAAAAGAATTTAAAATTTTGTATAATTTATTTGAATTTGTATTTGTTTTTTCATACATTGTTATACCAAATGATTATACATAAAAAATCAAAGAAAAGCATATGGACTTATTAATAGAATAAGCAGATAAAAGAATTCAATTTTATTTCTCATAAATCTCAATAAATACATATAGTAATTTAATATTTAATTACACTTCCATACATTTTTTAAATATATATTTATAATTTGTTACCTGTACTCGATCAATAACTGTAAAGAAATCATCATTTATTGGTGTCTTTCTTGAACTACCATGTAAAATTACTAATTCGTCACCAGTCAATTGAAAGGTTCTTATAAAAGCAGATACTATTTCTTGCTGCATTATTAATTTATTTCTAAAATTAAAATATTAAAATTATAACTTTTTTTTAATATCTAATAAAATTTGATTTAATAGTTATTAAATTATACTTTTCATATTGCAATTTTGATGCTTGTTCAATAAGTTGTGTAGTTTGAGACTTAGTAGTTTGCAGTCTATTTGTCATACTTTGTACACATTCACTCATTCCAACAACATCTTTATGCATATTATCTAGAATACTTTTGACATCTTTGAAAGCAGTTAAAATTTCTTCATTAATTGATAAATTTCTTTTTTCTATTTTACTTCGAAGGTTATGTCGATCATTTGTAGTGTTCTCTTTATAAAAAGTAGATAATTCTCTTAATGCTTCTATTGTATCCTTAAAAATCATTAATTTACTATCATTTTTTGTATTTTAATTAATTAGTTATTTATTATATGAAACTTATATATAATGTAAAAAAATACATAAACAGATATGAGACTAATTTCATTTTCCCAATTACAATTCCCAATACAATTTATTTTGTCTATTTAACTAATAAATCATAACTTATTAAAATTAAATTCTACTTATAAATACCTTTTCATTTTCAGATCCTAATTCTAAAAATTTATTAATTCGATTAGAAATAGAAAAACATGGTTTTACTAAACCATCTGGTCGATTTTCCATTGTAATATTTATAACTAATTTACTAATTATAAATTAAATACCATTTATTTTATTCTGAAATATAATCCCAAAGCTATCGCTTTAAATATATGCAAACTGATTAAAAATCAAATAATGATTTATCCTAATCAGTATTATTTCTTACCACACTACGCCATTTAATCAATTTTTATTTTCGAAATATAAAGATTTTTCTCCAATTGCACACACTGAAAATAGATTTTTTTAAATTCTTTTCCTTTTAGTTTTATAAATACTAAAAGTATATGAGTTTCTGTTTAAATAATTTATGTATCACAAAAAATTGACTTTATTTTGCATATAGCACTGTGTCAACATATTTTTTAGAAGGACCGTATTATGTTACGTTATGTTTATTTTTTTGTAAAAAATGTCATTAACTTTATAAATTGAAAATTAATTAATTATAATGTAAAAAATGACCACTTAATACAATTGTTCCTAAATTGTTTTTGATCGGAACCAAGAATTTAAAAATTCTATAACATTTTACAAAAATAATAATTATAAAAAAATTCTGTGGGATATATTTTAAAGTAGCCAATCTAATTTTTTAATTGCAGAATAAACATAAATACGATTGTTATTTGAGACTTCGTTAAAATATTTTATTACCTGATCTTGTACTATTATCTAATACCAAATTTGGTATAATTTTCATAAGTATGATAATACATGCACAGTATGCACAATAGAATTTTGTTTATTTTTGTGATAAATAATGAATTTAAACAAACTAGTAAGAATATCATTTTAATTATATAGATTATAGTTAAACAAAAATAGTATCAATATGCTGAATATTTATTGATGTTTTTAAAAATTTGGCAAATTCAAAACGCATGAAAATAAATTTTTATTTAATAACTTGTAAAAAATAATTTAATTATTAAAGTAACATTAATATTTCTAAAATTCTTTATTAAAACTAATAACAAATTAAATTTATTTAGTATTAATAGTTGTAGTTACAATATTCATTGAATTATGTAATAAAAATTATTTGCCCTTTTTTACTTAAAATCAAAAGATTTTAATATAAGCTGTAATATTTTTAAAGAAATTTAAAAAAAAACCAAGATAAATTTGATCAAAGTTAAAATTATCTTATGAAACTATGCATTTGCTTATATTTATTAATGATATAATTCAAATGTAGTATTACCATTAAAAAATAATGGGAGTGTAATACAGTTTCCAATTTTTGTATAATTTTATTTGTATTGTTAAATCTAAGGTTTTTTAAAACTAATATTTTATTATCTGTTTTTTATCTTTAGCAGTAATCTTTTTTATAGCCTTTCCCATATTTGACTTGGAATATAATAACTTTGAAATATAATTATACATTTTACATATTAATCTAAATAAATTAATATCTGGTACCTACAAATATTAGATTACAAACATAATTCTTTATCAAATTAACAAATATTCAATAAAATATATTAGTTAAATCATTGGATATTTTAAAATAGATTTTTTTTAATTAACATAAACTATATTTGGAAACTTTAAATTTAATTACTTTAAATATTTTATATACAAGATTTTTTAAGTATAAAATAACACTTTTAACATTTATCTCATTTTACGATTTAATACAGGTAAAAATATTATAAGTTGTAAAATATAGTATTAAAATTAATGCAATCACCTTAATTAAATTAATATATTTTATTTTTCATTAAAAAAAATCATGTCTAACCAGAGGATATAAGTATTTCTAAAAAAATGTAAAAATAATAAAAGGCAGATTATTTATATCACTTTAATGTATAAATAATAGTATATAAAGACAAAACTTCCAATTAGGTTTATTAATTACTCTTATTCATGCATTATTTCAATACCATATTTTTCTTATTTCTTTATTTAATATTCTTTATTTATAAATATTCTTAGACTAGAGGATAACTAGCTGAAGAAGCAATGCCACAATGATTATCTTTATTACGAGCCATTTTAATATATCCCTTATCACCCCAAGTCTCGCCCCAACTGTTCTTCACAATCCAATAATCCTGAGCATCTTTAGTAGTTCCATATCCAACTACAAGTACTCCATGATCCAATTCAGTCGATGAGCATTCAGGATCATAATAAACACCTAATATCAAATTATTTATTTTTATTATAATATACATTATTATTTTTAAATACTTATGATTTTCGAAACAGTATTAAAAACTCTAATAGTTATATAAATATTTAACTCAAATAGTAGAAAATAATTTATTTTCAGAATATCTTTACATGTAACAGAAAAATGTTTTAAAAATTTATTTAATCAGTCTTAAAAATATTAATGTTATTTATGAAATAAAATATAATTAAACAAATTTTTAAAGTACATTACAATTGCATATACAAGAATGTAATATAATAATAGTAAAAATAGTAAGTTTTTACCATCAGAATAAAAGTGAAAATTCTCATGTGAAGCATCAATTGCAACTGAAACTGGTCCAATTGTAGCAACAGCAGCCTTAAGTTTTTCCTCATCACCTACTGGAATATCAACAAAGCCGACATCATCTGCACCACTATTTTTTGGATTGTAGCGACATACGTCATTTTCTGCTTCATATGGATAACTTTTTTCAGTATCTAAACCTCTATTGTCCTTAATATACTTAAAAGCATTATCCATAAGACCACCATTGCAACCATTATTGCCATATTTTCCTGAACAATCAATCAAATTTTGTTCACTCAAAGACACAAGAACACCTGTTTGCCTAAAATGCTGACCCTCTAATGCACCAGTCTAAATGAAAAAAATTTATATTAATTAAATTTGTTTTTGTAATAACTAAATATATGTTTTCTAAATTCATAAATTTATGAATAGGTTGATATACCGTTGAGAAAGCCCAACAAGAGCCACAATGTCCCTGATCTTTAACCAAAGTAACTGCACCTTCTTGTCTCCAATCAATAGAATTTGGTAATTGCACGTGATAAGGTGAGATAAATGTAGCTCCTATGGGCTTTTCATGGCTTTGGAAAAATCCAGATTTAGTTTTGTTGAATCCATTAAATGTATTCACAAACTCATGGTGAAGCTAAATATTGAAATATTAAAGACTTTAATTAATATTCAATAAAACTTTTAAATATTAACTTTATTTGAGTTTTATATTGTTAAAGGATTGAGAATTTGGTAATAAAAGACAAAAATTTTATATCAAATTAATTGGTATTGAAATCTTGTTTAATTAAATTTATTCTAATAATACAAAAGTAATATTTTAATATCTTTAAAATATTATGAATGTTTTAACAAACTGTATTCTGTTACAACGATAACAGTACTCACCATATCAGCATATTTATTGATTTTTAGATTGAAAGTAACTGATCCTCTTGCAAACTTAGCATTAAACTTAGCAATTTTATGTTTATTCTCCATAAAAATCTTTAACCTAAAATTCTCTTCAATATCACTTTTATAATCTTTATTATATATTGTCTAAAACAATAAATAACATTAGCTTAAAATAAGTTTTAGATTTTTTTTATAATTAAAATTTAATTTAATTAAAAACTAGAAACATTAATCAAATAAAATAAAAGTATATTATATTAATTGTAAGTTATAAGAAAATTATATTTTCAAAATTATAAAATATAAAAGCATTTAAAAAAATGTTAAAGTATTAAAAAAGTTTTAAAAAATTAGTTTAGTACAATTTTAAATATAAAATTAATATACCTACCTTATTTAATGATCACTTACTTTAAAAGTTTTCCATTCTTCCATTACAAGATCTATGAATGAAACTGCTTCAACAAAAGCTGCAGTAGCCATAAATAAAATAAGCAATATTTTCATGGTTGAAAAGTTTAAATCTAAAAAGTTTAAATAACTTTTAGGAATGAAAGGCTAACTTATGTGACTCATGTAAATTAATTATTAATTTAAACATCAATTTAAAAATATTTTATTGTAGTTATATTACAGTAATAAGTTTTACTTATAAATTTTACTTCAATTTGTATTATTGTTATTTTTATAAATAATAATCTAAATAGTTAAATTAAAAATACATTATTTAATTTATTGTAAATCATCATTTAATTGATAATGTAATAATAATGTTATTTTATAAGCTTGAATTTATTTAATAAATAAAACAATAAATTATTGATTTTCGATTATATTAAATTTAATAATAAAGTAAAACCAATTGTATACATTTTAAAGTATACAAAGTAATTATTTTAAATATATTTTATGACAAAATTTTAATACTATAATAATATTAATAAATGTTATTACAATAATGTTATTTGTGTACAAATATTTCTTTAAAGAAGAATCCGTACATCATTATAAGATCTTTAAAAAAATTTTAGAAAAATATTTGCAGCAAAATTTAATTTTTTCCTTTAATAAACAGGAAAAATGCATGAACTTGTAAGTCCGAATCTTTAAATATGTACTACATTAATTAAAAAAAAAAAAAATAAATAACTCAAAAAATCGAATTTTTGTGTTTTCTTTTATTTGAGGTTGTTTTCGCTTTGGCGCATCGCCATGTTATTATTTTAATATATTCAATTATGTATTTTTATTTATTAAATTTATTAATAAAATATACACACAATGCGTAAAATGGAATCATGTCTCAAAGTTATAAATTTCATTGCAGCAATAAAATAAAATAAACATTGGTACAGTAAATATCAACTAATTGTTATTTAAATTATGAAGTGGTGCACTGCCGAGTACAATAGTTATATTTTAGATCAAGTACAAAAAATGCAATGAAATATTTTCACTGATATGACAGTTAAGTAGATTAAAAATTAGATGATAGTAATTAATAATATTGAAACAATCTTATTTTTATGCCAATTAATTAATAAAGCTTTTCTTACAATAAAAAGAACACGCAATTTTTTATACTTACATACGTCTGATACTTTATATCTTAACCGACGTATTAAAAGAACAAAAGGTTCATTCAAAATACATACAAAATGATAATAGTCTTTATAACATTAAAATATAATCATATTAAATTAAACATATATAATAATAATTAAATCACATTGAAATATCTTCATTCAATATATATTTATATATAATTGAACTTACAAAATTAAATAAAAATAAACAAAAATATATTAAATAGATAAAGATCGTAACTACTGTTAATACGATTCTTACGATTTCATTTCTTTATATGTTTATACTTACCAATATCTCCCACCATGAACAGATCACGTGTATTCTAATTTATGACTCAGACTGTAGTTCAGATTTAGCTCAATCCGCCCTTTAGTGTAAGAAAAAAAAACGTTTACAAACTAGTGTGATGTTTACAGTGTTGCCAAAACACAGTGTATATAATTTTAATTAGTTTATAATTATGTGCAGTTATATAAATTTAACTATCGATTAAAAATTTCTTAATAATTTATACAAATGAAATAACAAAATTATGAATTACGGGAATATATTTTAATTAAAATTAAAAAATATAAAATAAATACCAAATTAAGAACAATAAAAATAAAAGAAAATATAATTTGAATATAATTTATTTTAATATAATTTACATAATATTTTTTTATCATAGATTTGAAAATTTTGAAACTCAGTTATTATTTATTTTATACTTATTGAAATTTAATTATTTGGTAATCATTTAAATATCTCAACTGGAATAAAATCGTTTTAAACATCAATTATATTTAATATAAATTCGCTAAATTGATCGTAATTAAATAGCAATATTAATTATATTCGTCCGTGACCCGATATAATAATCAAAACAAATTTGATACCCAAAACGATGAAATATAGAATGTAATGACTTTCAATGAAATAATTATTTCAATGCATTGATGTTTATACAATTTTTTAAAATTTACTTAATCATAAAGCATCATGTATATTGTAACTCGTGACAGTCTGTAGTTCAGACTTAGCTCGGTTCGCCTTTTAACAAATTAATGTACTATATTAGACATTTGAATAATTTAAGATGTAATATTTATGCATTTTAATCAAAATTTTAATTAAAATAATAATTTGTCATTTAAGTAACCAAACAAAAGAGAATAATTTCAAAGATTTATTTTTATGCATTAAAAAATTGCATACTACGTTTTATAAAATATGACACCAAATGTATTAATATTAAATAAAACAATGTATGTTATAGAATGGAAGTGTATAAATTCATATTTATCCGAATAATAGTAATTAATCATGTATCAATAATTGTTACTTTTTATAGGTATATTTTTAACCGTTTGAATATTATACTTTGTATTATATTTATATATATTAATTATAAAATGAAATTATTTTGTGTTATTAAATTAAAGTATTTATATAAAAATGTAATAATTTATATAATTTTTAATGCACGTATATTTAATGAAAAAATTAAACTATGATCTTCATTATAAGTGATTCATTAATATGAAACATGTTTCAAAAAAGATATATATGAATAATTATTTCAATCTACCATTTTATAATTCCTATCTAAAAATTTTTTTTTAAAATAAAGTAAAAACATCTATTTTTTCAAAGCAATAATCAATTCAAATAGCAAAATCAATTTTATTTTATAAAATAATAATTTTTTTTTAAAGTTACACAGTAAAGTTATGCAAAAAATTTTTTTGATAACATGATTATAAAATTTTATATAGATTGATTTGTAACTGTATACTGACATTATATAATATTCATTACAAAAAATATTGTTACATTCTGGTATTGACATTAATAAATAAATAATTTAAAATATTTAGTCCTTTTTAATTACATTTATATAGCTAAGAAATTTTTAGATGAAAATAAATTAAAATAATATTCATGACTTAGGTTTAACTTTGAATTGAGTGATTAAAATTGAATGGATGTCTTATTAACAGTCATAAATACATTTTTGATAAAAAAAAATAATTAAAAATTACAAAATTTATAAATATATTGTTGAATGAATACAATAATTTATGATTTTGTTGTTAATAGTGATAAAATATAAAAGACAATATTTTGGCAAATGCAGAGCACTGTGAATGTTATTCTTTGAAGTTCGAATAAAGCAAATAAAATATTCAGAAAATGTATATTTGTATAAAGATATTTTATTTACAGAGTATTTACTTAATACAAAAATAAAAAATGTTACAATAAAAAACAAGGAATTGAATTAATTTCTGGTATTGACCTTAGTAACTTTTATTTAAAGTTATATTGCAGGTGATCATTGGTGTTAGCGGTTGTGTGAGAATTGTTGAGCTCGTCGTGATCCTGATGTTGGCAGAAAAATTGCAGGGCATCATCCGAGTGTGCAAGACAAGACTGGTCTGTTTGTACTGTATGCGCTTTGTTATACTAGCGAAACGTAACAGTAATTATGGGAGGTAAATTCGCGAGAGACGCGGCCATGAGCGCTCTCATTAGCGATATGAATTGTGGGGACTATCTGGTCAATATCGGTACCCTCTTCAGCGGTCTGATAATAATCAAGTTGCAGAGGCCTGACTGATAATGTCGGAGCTGTATCGCAATAACGATAGTATATCCGGAGCTACTGGACAGTATCGGCGCCCTCTTCCGTGGTATGATAAGAATCAAGTTACAGGGGCCTAACCGATAAAGCCGGGTTGTGTCGTAATAACAATAAATGATATAAATAAATTGCTGGTGATGCCAAATTATACCGGCGCCGTCAATACTGTCAGACAAGTGTCAAGTTGCGGAGGGCGTACCGCTAGCTGATCAGCAATTAATAATGTAAACAAATAAGAACACCTTGCACGGATTCTCGTAGACAGACGTGTAAAACTTTACTATGTGAATTGCACTATTTCACTGACTTACTCAACAATACTAATGTATTTCGACGCTCTTTTGCTGCTCCTTATATATGGTTGCGTAGATATAGTGTTTACAATTCTGAGAAATTCTGTCAAGTTTTCGAAAAGTGAGCTTTACTCGATTCGAGAATCTTCTTTAGTTGCTATGCGGATAAATTGTAAGGCTTTGACGTTTACCGAGAATTTTCGTAGCGAATTTTTCCTATATTGCAAATTGTAATGCCTTTAAATTTCATGGAATAAAATTTTATTGATGGGTGCGTCAATACTGAACACGATTGTTTTCATAATTGAATAGTCATTTAATTTTTGTTTTTATTCAATTTATAAATATAATAAATTTTTCGTTAAAAAAACTATACAAAATATACTTAATTATATTAACTAATATAATTTTATTGTACATAAAAAGATTTATACAAACTTATCTTAAAGAATAAGATGAGTGTTAAATATACTAATAAATGACTATATTACAATGTATTAAGAAAATAGTATTTGTTAGTATGGCTAAGATTTTACGTATACTTAATAATTTATGATGGATTATTTACAACTGACCCAAAACAAATAATTTATGAATTAATTAAGAATGAATTAACACATGAGTGATGATCGAAGCCACTGAAAAAAAATATAATTACATTACATTAAAATGTAGATTGAATTAAATTTTTAGACCTTACCTCTACTAAACTAAGCTTAATTGCTCCATTTTGTAGTGGATCTTTACTTTCAAAAATAGCTATACATAAGAATTAATTTTAATAACATATTTAATTTTTTGAATCATAATATTTTAAGAAATTTTTACCAAAAGCATCGTTTAAATGCAAAATAGCTGATACAAAATCTCCAAATCTTAAAGTTCCATCTTTTCTCATATACCGCGAAATAACTAGAGAAAATACATCCGTATTTAATTGAAAACCTGAAATTAAAAGTTATTTGTAGAATAATATTTCCCATAAAATACATCTTTTATATTTTAAAATTTAAATAATTTAATGAATTTTTTAATTTTCCTTTAAATAATGCATTTTTTTAATAAATACTGCATCATAAATGTTTTCATACAAGAAAAATACTATCTGTATAAATATAATTAAAATTTATTATTGATGAAGTTAATATAATTTAAAGATATTTTTAAATGTGTATTATATATATATCAAATTTTATAAAACTTTTTACTCACCAACTTCAAGTAAAGCATCACGAAGTCTTTCAGCCTTTAAAATGCCTGTTTTTTCTTTTGTGTGATTTTTAAATGCTGCTTGCCAATACTTCAAGCTACACATCATATCTTTGAAGTCATTAAATTTTAATCTTCCACTTCCAGTATGCTATTTTTATAGTTAAGAAAAATCTTAGAATTCTATGTAATATAAATATATACGTAATATTGGTCTAAATTTAAGATATGATACGGTAAAGTCTATTTTAAAATGTTAATTTCAAACAATTTAGTTGAATAATATTTAGTATTCAATATTATTAAATAAAATTTTAAAAGATTAGAAATTCACAAGAATTCATAAGAATATCACAGAAAATGTTAATAAAATATATAATGCAAATTTATACTTAGAATGTCATAATAAATTAATGATTTTTCAAATACTGTATTACTTTCTATTTTTTGTTTTATATTTATATTGAAATATATTTTAAAATATAACTAAATAAAAGTTATATTATTTTTAGTTTGAAATTAATAACTATATACTAGATTATTATCAATATTTTTAAACAAATTATGTTGCAAACCATTCTTAAGTTTATTTTATAAAATTAATTAATATTTAAAGAAATTCAAATTAAACATAAATTTTTAATAACTATTAAAAGAAGGTATGATAGTAAGAACACAAGTATAGCAATTATATTCCAAATTTTCCATTTGTTAAATTATAAAAAATTTTTAATTTTAAACGATTAATTACTCGAACTTTATAATATCTAAAAAATCTTTACAGATATGGCAAAACCAAGTACGTTATACTATAGTACGTATTAAAATAGATTAATATTAAATTTTTTAAAACACTGGAAGTTTATTTATTGATATATTATTTTCTAAATTATTTAATAAGATTGTTGTCATTATTTTAATTTTCCAGTGAACCCAATTATCTCCTATAATTATATTTATAATTATTGGCAAGAATTTAAATATATCGATTGTTTGTATATTAATTTACTTTTCGTTTCAAATGTACACAACTGTATAAACTTCAATATATAAATATAATTTTCTTGATGACTGCAAATTAAAAACAATGATATTTTATAGAAAATAGTATTTTAAGAGGATACATCCATTGTAAGTATGACTTGACGACAAACATCCATGCAGGCACAACTTTTAATGTAATCTGTAATACAAATCTATTATTAAATCATTTAAATATAAAAACATAATATGAAAAATAAAAAAGAATGCATTATTAAAAAAATTATTCACTATGAATTATTAAAGAAATCTGTTTTTACCATTTGGCAAACAAGCTTCAAGAAGTTCTTGGAGTTCAAATGCATTAACAGTTCTATGTTCATCAGCAAGTTGAAGGAATACAGATTCATATTGAGAAAACCCTTTGCCTTCAAGAGGTGGAGCTTTGATGATTGCAGCTTTGAGTAAAGTTGGTGGTGTATCAAGCAATCTAAAATAAAAGATAAAGATAAAAAAAAGTAGATAATGAGTTTTTCTTCCAAAGATAAACAGATATAATCTTGTATAATTATAAAACAATTACAGCTTTATTCTTGTTTACAGTATCTTATTATTACTATAATTAAGTAGATAAAACATCTAAACAGTCAAAATAACTAAATCTTATATTAGTTACATATATCAGTGGTCTATGTAAAACATATCAGATGTTTTTCAGTAGATATATATTTAAAAAAAAGAGAGAACATATGATATCATGGAAAATAACATCAATTAGGATTTAAATTATTTTACAATATATAGTTTTAAATCAAAATTAAAGTACATTTATACGCATTTAATGAAATTGTTAACAATAATAAAATTTATCATAAACATATTATAATCTTCATGATAAGCTAGCTTATAAAAATTGTAATGTATTTCGTTCAAGAAGTCATACGGCTTTGATAATAAAATCATTGGAGTATCAATACTTTACGTTAATAATACAACTTACTTAAGTTTAAGAGGTTTGCTACTATAAACCCGTAATGTGAAACTTGTTTCTTGAATTGGTTCAAACGTCGTTGGAATCAGAAGATAGCATCCCTGATCCAGTTGACATCTATGACTCACTTGTCGGCTATTTGTATATTGTGAATTTATTAAAGATTTATTCTTTTTAAAGAATTGTTTATTGATAGACTCGGCACTATTTTTTGGTAAAGCATATGCCGTAAAACCAATTACCTAGAAATTTAACTTATTTTTAATATTGTTTTAAATAATTTGCACGTGACTGTTTGAAATAAATTTTATTTTGATTTAATTAATAGCTAGTCAAAATTAATAATCATATTTTAAATATTCTGAAAAAAATATTTTTATTATTTTTGTAAATATTATATCTATATCAATATATTTGTAAATATAATTGTCTAAATATATCTTAACATGGTAATTAAAAGTTATTAAATTAATGGTGTATATCTTTTATATATTAAACCAGATTGATTCAAATAATCTATTTATTAATGTTAAAACAGGCATATTTTATTAAGAAAAAAAATTGTGTTTAATAATATTTTTATCATAATTTTTAATGCTATATGTAATACTATTGATTTACAGTTACTCATATATAAGAAAAGCAATGATCAAAATAAAATATACTTTACCTTCGGTTCCATAATAGAGTGTTGATTTAACGAAACTACTACTTCATCCATTTCACTGAGAATAAGATGCAATTGGGGGTTGATATGAAATGTTTCTAGAAATTAATTCACAATTGAAATTTGTTAATAATAACTGTCAATAATCTATATTTTGTATTTAAACTGTTTATATTTAGCATCTGATAATATAGTAATTGTACAGGAAATACAATAACATAAATAAGATTATTAATTTCTAAAAGTAAGGCTTAATTTATGAGCATAAGAGAAAATTTGCGAACCTTGATTATTTCGACACCCTCCAGCAGTAACACCTCTCCTCCAACTGCTCTGATACAGCTTCATTTGCCATGTTTGCTTACTATGGAAAGATGGTTCGTCTCGCGAAGTTTCCGCATCAAGGTGTACAACCTCCAAATGTGTGAATGTCTTCACAAAGTCTGAGTACGAGATCCTGAGACAATCATTTGTGAATATAATGGATTGTACTTATATTTTGCATTGCATAATGTAAATGCATAACACGTCTTTTTATTAAGGAATTTTACATAAAACATGTGCAAAATATATTGTCCCTTTGTCTTTTCAATTTTCAACATTAAGTTAAATAAATTATCAATTTTATAATTATCAGTATATTTGTGCCTAATAGTTCTCAAGCATCAAATCATTGATATTTTAATTTTTTTAATTTTAATAGCTAATAATTTAATAACTATATTTCGTATATTAACATATTAAAAAGTATATCATCTTGTGCCTTTGTGCCTCAAAAATATACTATTATTTCCTTTTCGTGAATTGATCGTTTGATAAATGTGTATTCACCAGAATTCTCCGTCGGCCATATTGCGTACGATTAGACGATCGCGTTCGACGGGTGGAACTTCGTCCCATTCAAGACCTCCCCGGGCCCATGCGCCTACGTATTCGCCACCAGGTCCAAGGGGATTGCGAAGTTTTACTAGTTGCACTGCCTCTCCGCTGAAGGTTTCCACCTATATAAATATATGAAAATTCAAAGATGTCAACAGGTAAATTAAAAAATAATTTTTTTTTACTTTAGACAAAATTATTTGTAAAATAGTTAATTTTTTATAAAAAAATCATTTAATAACAATGATAAACAAACAATCATAGTATGCTTACCATTCATAGAATAGTTTTTGACTGCACACAAATAAGAGAGAGAATGTATGTTATGTATAGCAAATTTTCAATATACTTTTATATCCATCTTACAAACATAATTCGACAAATTTATCATCTTATTCATGTTTATATTTGAATAAAAAGAACAAAATTTAGTGACCCATCCATTTCTATTAAAAATATATTATTTACATATTTGAGTAAGCGTACAATAAAAAATATTTTTGATTTTAAATATTTAAAATAAATTTAACAGAATTACAATTAATATCCATAACTTTATTTACAGTTTATCAAAATGAAACATTATTTACATAAATTGTTCAGAAGTGTGCTGATTTTTTAAAATATTTAATTAAAAAAGAAACTACCGGTATATATTTGAAGGACATAATACATTTTTTGTATTTAAAAATAATTTTATAACAATTAAAAAAATATATTACTTATTCATATTCGTTAATTTGGTATTGATAATAAATTAACAATCCAATCAATTATTATCATACATCAATTATTGTTAAAAATAAATCATTTAATTTTATTCAGAGCAAAGTTATGTCAATTACTTATATATTGTATTTAAAATATTTAACTGTACATAAATATTTAAATACAATGTACTATACATTCTACTATCGACATATTTCAATTTATAGCTGTTATAAATTTCTATAATTATATTGTTTATTAAATAACTAACCAATTAAAATGTAGAATAATAGTAATGTGAAACAGTAAAATGGTATTTATTCACATATTTTATTATACAAATTATGAAGTTAAAATGAAGTTAATGTTAAAATGTTTTTGTAGTATACAAAATAAATTTAATAGAATTAACAATTTAATTACATGAAAATACAATAATAATTATCAATACAAAGTGCAGATACAATTAAATAAGCAGTAGCAATATTGATTCGTCTTAACATAGTTTGAAAATGAGTTCTGTTTCACTCACCCTTTCAATTGCGTAAAGCCTATAATTAATTCCAATTTGTATTCCATTTGCCAATTTTTCCGCACTATTGCGTATCTAATAAACCAAAAAGTTATTTAATAATATTTTTAATATTTAATAATTATTTAATAATAAAACAATATAAAGCAATTTAGGGTATGATGAATAAAGAATATAAAAAAGTATTTACAATCTATAGATCTGTAAATTTTCTATAATCTGTACTGCTATAGTATTTTTTTATTACTCAACGTTAAAAAATAATTTTATTTATTAGAGACCAAAAAGTTTAATTTTTTTAAATAAAAATAATTTTAAAATAATATTAGTACTAAAATAAAATATACATATATTATTAACAAATTAATAATGTGTAAATAGAAATTATTGTTTTTAAATGAAAAACACACATATATATATATATATATATATATATATATATTTAATAAAGCTTACGTTTTATGAATATTGTATCTTTTAAAATTTGAATATAATTATTACATAATAATATATGGCAAAATAAATAAATAATT
This sequence comes from Ceratosolen solmsi marchali, assembly GCF_000503995.2. Classification (NCBI taxonomy): domain Eukaryota; kingdom Metazoa; phylum Arthropoda; class Insecta; order Hymenoptera; family Agaonidae; genus Ceratosolen; species Ceratosolen solmsi. The sequence continues at coordinate 10,481,528 of NW_011948417.1, forward strand.
TGGGAATATTGTATGAGGTTTCTTTCTCGTACCATACACATACTGAAAAATCAGCGAAAGAGCATACGTTGATTTTGGTTTACCTGTTGTTGACTGTTGCTAACAGTGCAGGTTATGAGAGATGTCATATCGAGGAGAGTGGCAAGTGCTCGACCACATCCAGTAGGATCTTGACGGATAGCGATGTTCTCGGTAATACCACCCGTAAGGTCCGACAAACCATCTAGCAAAGTACCATATTTAAGCGCTTCGTATGACCCATGAAGTCTGCACATATGATCGAAAACGGATCCGTTTAGTACTTATTAAGCTGCAGTTACTGGAATACGATTTTTTATTTGTTTTTTTCATGACCTTCACGGAAAAATGATATTAATTATTACATACTTATTCAAAATATCTTATGTATTGTCTAATTAAAATACCATCGACTTTTTTGAAGAATTTTAATATGTAAGTCGAATATTTCAAGATCTTATATTTAATAATAATTTTTAAAATATTCAAAATGCTATTCCTTTTTTTAAACTTCTACCGATAACACTTATCTATCTATCTTGTATTTTTGTTTATTTTCATAAATAAAAAAAGCAATTATTCGTTAATTTAAAATAAATTAATAAGAAATATTATAATTGTTTTATTAATCATTACTTAAGAAAAAAATAAAAAATTAGCATTTAAAACTTTTAAGAATTTAACTTTTTTTATTTTTACTAAATCCTTAAAAGTTTGAAATTTTTAATTTCAAATTTCTAAAAATATATATAACATTAAAAATAAAAAATACATATAATTTGACTATATTTAATTTTTAAATTTATTTAAAATTTATTTAAATCAAAAGTTTTTAATCTTCAATTTGGATTAATCTTTAATTTTGTTATTGCATTATTATATATTTCATTGCTATTTTACAATTATAAACAAAATAAAACTTATAAAAGAACTTATAAAAAATTAATTAATTTTTAGAAATATTCATTATAATATTTGGAAAGAGCAACAACCATTCTTATAGTTAAAGATATCATCTAAAGACAAATGTTCCGAGGATTTAGAAAATTGAAAATTGTACCTGCCTGTTATTATACCTATTTTCGAATAAATTCGATTCATTTATCATTCAATTGTATTCAGTACTAACAAATTTTTTACCTTAAATAATACGTACGTGGAAGCAAATCCTGTTATGAAAATAAATATCTTCTTATACTGGTACCTCTCACAAAAACTGATAATTGTTGGACAACTGTTAGTTTTAATTCGGTTATAAGTACAAAAGCGAAAAATCGAGTTGTTCGTACTATATTTTACAAATAAATTTGTAACAGCGTTAATAAATTAAATACCGATAAATTTGAAATCTTAGTTTTATAGATCTTCATTTATGAAATTGTTTGATCTTTTATCTTCAACAAAATATTTTTTTCATACCCACAGTTAATTCATTTGTTATAAGATTCAAATTATATAACTTTCGATTGGAGGCTTTATAAGTTAAAAAGGTAAGAAATAATGTGCTTATTAATAATAAACAGACAAATATTAATTTGTTGTTCTAGTTATTTGAAAAATTTACTTATTACATTTACAATGTTTTTTGTCATGGTTACATTATAATTTCAATAATCAAAATGATTTATTTGATAAAGTAAATATTTGATGAAGTAATATTTATAATTTATTAATTATGTAAAATACAATACCTATAATTTAAAGTTTTCTATTTAAAATTTTTAAAAGCTGAAGTGAAATATTTTGTAATAATTTGTCTACAGAGAAGTTAAAAAAAAGGAAACTTATTTCAAAATTATGCTAAAAATATGTTTTTATGTAGTATTTGTACAATCAATTAAATACTGTATAGTTGCTGTAGAATAAGTGAACTGAGAGCCAAAATAAAGCAGAAATAATATAAATACTATTTAATATGAATACTTTATAACAATTATAAGAGTAGTAATACACAAATAAATACAATAAAATTAACAAATTATAGTAAAATAAATAAATTATATATAAGTGGAATTTTAACTCAAATATAATTATTATGATTCACTTAGTATTCACTCACACAGAAAATGATATCACCAATTCGAATTTCAGAGATACATCAATAGCAAATATCAGGAAAACCTTATCTCTATGAGATGTATCACACGCCTACCCGTCAGTATTTTTTCAAAGAAGACGAATATTGCACGGAAATACACCAATGAATGTCTATCGAAGGAGATATATCTATACAACAAAATCGAAAAAGTAACTGAAAAGCCTTAAGTATTGAGTACCGATGGAGCCAAAAAGTTACTATAGATATTTAATAAGACATAGAATTACGAAGAAGTTTACAGTATTTTTCTGTCTTAATTTGATTGAATGTTGATTTAATCAATCTACAGTTAATCATACTGAAGAAATACTAATGATAACTTGATACTGCATAATTAAAAAGTTATTAAATCGAGATAAGAAAACAAAACTTTAATCATGTACCTTTGACGTGAAAACCCATATTTAATTATGGTTTCAATTTTTATATCACATAAAAGGGTTTTCATTATTTTGAATAATACTTTACGTACAGTCAAACAGTTATTGTTCAGATAACTTTAACTGATAACATTAGTATCCTAAATAAAAACTAAATAGGAACATCAATGTAGAACATAAAATAAATGAAAATAAAATATGATTACAATTTATTCTGATTTATAATATTCGTTTTTAATAAAAAAAAACTATTCACGGTCAATGTTACATTATTTATTTAGTTTACGATTTACATATTGTAGTTTCTATTATTTTAAAAATAATTTACAAATACATTATAGATTAATTATACTATATTATAAATAATACTAGATTAAAATTTACGTTTAAAATTATATTTTATAAATATATTTAATATAACATTTTATACAATTTTATATAAATGATTAAATAATTTATATGAATTAAAACATGAAAATTAACTACAAATAGATATTTTTAATTCCGATAACTGTTTTCTTAACTTCAAATTTTATTCATGAATAACATATTACATGAAATTCAAAAAAATAAAACATTTTCAATAACAAATTGCAAATCTATATTCAGTTCTTTAAAATTTACCTTAATAATATTGACATATCTCGTAAAATGACGTTTCATTAATTTCCTTATGTCTGTTAAGTATAATTTAAATTTGATAGATGACAAATTTTTTTTATAATTTCTTATTTGATTTAGAAAAAAAATTTAACAATAAAGAAAACACGGGGTTATGAAAAAAAAATAATGACAAGCGATAAGAAATAAAAATTACTTAACTATTACAATATTATAATTTTAGAACAATAAAAATTATGTAACTATTACATGCTGCTATTAGCATATAAATATTGTGGTTGATATTGCTAGAGATACTTTTTTCAAAGGATATATTTAAAAATGAGAGTAAGAATTGAAAGAAAGTACCTATGTTACTTAATCTTTTTTCAAATCTACTTTAATAAATGAGTTTGAGTTATAATATTATAATGTAAAAAATTGCATTTAGATTGAATTTGAGGAATTAATTAAAAGATAATACAAGTTATATATATTTATTTCTTTGCATTTAAGCTACTTAGTTAAATTCGCGTTATTTAATCTATTAAATAATATATAAATATGTACAGAGATATTCAATATATTTAAATATATAAAGTATTTTGGTAAAGACTATCAATAAATAATAATTTTGTCTTAATAATTATATATATAATATATATTTACATAATTTAATTTCAATACATAATTCAGGTAAGTATTAATTTAGCTTAGTAATTTTATATTTGTAAAAAAGTTATAAATACCCTGAAATAAGGATAAAAATAAGATACAATTACTATGTATATAATGAATATAAGTAAAAGAATTATTCTATTTCTTAGACTTTATTTTGTATTATTTATTTTGTATCAATCTGCAATCATTTTTATAAACTAATTTTTAAATTGTTATCTTAGCATTCGCAACAATTAAAAAGTTTAAATAAATTTAATAAATAACATTTTAAAACAAATGTCATTTCATGTAAAAAAATTTCAATAATTTCGTTAAATACTAATCAGAAATTATAATTTATTATATTATTTTTCTGTAGAATATTATGATGAATAAAATATATCTATGGGATTATTGGCGTAAGCAAGTAGAAAATAACACTGAAAAATAATATTCTAACAAAAATTCCCTTAATTTCTTGGATTCATGTGCTATATCTGTATATATCCGTATTCACATAAAAAAATACATTTATAAAATAGGGAGTATATAAAATTTTATTTACTAAATTATTTTTTGTTAGAGCAAATGCTTTACAGTATTCTTTCATGGTAATCTGGTATTTCAGTTTCGTTATAATTTTTGTTTAAAGATTCTTAATTTATTGTATTAATGAAATGTAAAACACGTAGATAAAAGTTAATTAAAAATTTTAAATAAAATTTTTAATTAAGAAATTATTGCAATACTCTAATTTTTCTTTCATATGAAATAACTGAAAAATTTACAAGTAAAATATCAAATCTTTAACACATAGAATAAAGTAAAACTATTATTAACTATGTAATTTAACAATTTATTTTATCAAATTTCTATTAAATTCTTAGTTATAAATTCAATTATGGTGCATGTAAGAATCAAAGATTTATTATTCCGCTTTGTTTTCACTAGCACGAAAATGACATACAATAAACAATACAATTCGACATATTATAATTAGTGTATAATTTGTGCATATATATAAAAAAACTCACTTGGCATATGCTTTCTCAAGAAGAGCAGGCCAAAATTGTTCACTGTGACGGCTTTGCACGAAGGCGAGCCGTCCATGAACAGCAGGCAGTCGATCGTCGACAAGGACCTCAACCCATGTACCGCACCACCAGAGTCTGAACCTAAAAACGCCGCAATAATCGCGTTTTGGCGAGTCCAGGGATTCGTTATCGACACCACCGACATCATTGCCATTGTAATTACCGAATCCTTGATCGGCGGGTACAACTCGGTAAAAAAGACCCTTGCTTAAATGCAGAACACCAAGACAAGAAACAAGCCATTTGTCACCTACAAAGTATAACTTCATTAAGTAATTGTTCATATTATAAATTTAATTTGGAAAATCATATGAAGCTAATTATTTCAAATAGCTTATGAAATGTAAAAATTATTATTACTATAATTTCGACTTTAATACAACTTTCACTTTCCATTGAAGTATACTTATATATAATACAAAAATTAAGTTTATTAAATATACTTAGAATCGTCAACGACAATTAAATATATGTTATAAATAAATAATTGCATAATATATTAATATATACAATTATTAAATTATATTATAAATTAAATTATATTATAATAACTATTATAAAATATTATAGTTAAAATAAAAGTTATATTGTTTGAATTATTTTCAAGCCTACGATATTATATTAGTATTAATAATTATCATATTTTATTTTTAATGCAGTGAATGTAAAATATTAAAACAAGATAATAAAGGAACAAATTACTAAATAATATTCTATTGTTTTTATATAAAATAATTATGTACTCTTGTTTGTAAATTCATAAATATTTTAAAATTCGTTAAAAATAATCTTTAAAATTAAAAAAAAGCTTTAAACTAAATTTGAGAATATTAATAATAGCTAAGATTTTAAGAAGATTTAAAAATTATAAACAAAAAATATAATAACTACTACCTTTATTGAATTTAATTTCATATTAATAGTGTTATTAATACACGTAATATCTTTTATTATTCTTATATAAGTATATATTTTTTATGAATTAAATAAACTATAAAGGTAAGTTTTATAAGTATAATATAAGCTTTCTTATATTTAAATTTTTAAATGTAAATACAGATTTTATAATGTAATTATATTGATAATATTTTAAAGAAATCAATTGATTAATCATTTTGTTTAAGTAAAATAAACACAAATGAATAAATTTATGTATATTTAAAGATCCAAAAATCTTTATAACTAAATTAATTCTGAAAAATTGCTATAAAATATCTATACAGCAATTTATAGATTTATTTAATTTAAAATATATTCATAAATATTTATTATAACTATATAAGTTTTATTTTCTATATCAACTTATACATTAATATTTATAAATGAAATATTAATAATAATATTTTATTCTTGTTAGAAATATCCCCATATGTAGATAAACATACATACTAATGGAAATTCAAATATATTAACATATATTTTGTTAATACTAAAAATATTTTGAATTTAAAACAATATTTGATATATCTACGATATATGGTAACCAATATATAATTACATTCAGGGTCATAGCTGAAATAGATAAATAATGTATTATCGTAATAGTTTTTTTCTATCAATTTGTTGAAAAAAACTATCTTTTTATAATTTTGTTTAACTCTTTTTTATTTATAAATGAAGAAGAAAAATGAGTTATTACTGATGAAATGTTCTTTTTGAAGTAGCTTTAAAAAGTCAAAAGTGGAGGAATGACTAGAACTTGTTGAAAGTTCTTTGAGAACCTAATTTTCTATAGTCATTTCCAATGATCTGTTCATCTGTTATCAATCTAAAAGAATGTACTTAACCAAATTATATATTTTTTCCGTTTTTCATACAAGTTTTATTACGAGCATAAAATATCTGTCCTGACATTAGTAAATTTGCAGATTGAAAATAACAAATAACTAATAACAATAGATAAATAATAAAATTTTTAAAAACTTATAATTTAATAGATTAATTTAAATAAATAGTTGAATGAAAAATTTTAATTTTTCTCTTATGAATATAAAGACTTTAAATGAATTATTTCAAATGTTATTCATAATTTTAAAAAATTAATTCTTTTACAATCTAAGCATAATTATTTGTATGAAAATCTGAAAAATTTGCAGCTTTCTTATTTATTATAAATGTTTTTAAATATATATCAATCAACAATTATATAATTTGTTATAAAATGTTTTTTGTTTAAAATATAAAATATTTATTATATTGATTAATTATTTTTATGAAGTTATAATGTAAAGTAAGCTATTTCAGTATTGAAATATTTTTTTATCGACGCATAGAGGATAATATTGTGAATTGAAACAAATTCAAAACCTAAAACAATAATAATAAAACGAGTGTAAAAATGAAATGAAATATATTGATTATATGATATGACATAATGCAATAGATTTCTTTTAGCATAATAATATTTGGACATCATTTTTAAAATATATTAGTGATTTCTCAATAAGTTAATTAAAATTATTTGTTTTACAAAATTATGTATAAATTGTTTAATTTATACTGGTATTTGAAAAATAAATTAAAAACGCTTTATCAATATATTTTAAATTATATTTTTAATTGATCAATTCACACTCAAAATTAAAGAATTAATTCAAAATGTTTGTATAATTTGTTTGTATTAAAAATAAATAGCTTACCTAATTTACCTGGAATGACGTCGAACTGTGTTGGTGTGTCACTGACAAAAATTGGTCTATTAGAGAGTTCCTTTAAATAAATAAATACAAAAAATTATTAGTAATTTGCAAACAGTACAAATCGTATAACATGATGAATTAAATGCTCTAACGCTTATTCACTAATTTTAAGAATACACAAATTAATGTTTTTGTGAAGTCATTATTGACACTAATCACAATATGGTTTATGCATAATAATACTGATACTGTTCTTAATTATTTATTTAGTCAATTAATGAATGTTTAGCAATATATTAGAAATCTTATTTATTGTATTTTACTGAAACGTTAATTATCAATGTGTCTAAAAATATAGTACCAGACTAGGAAGGCCAAATATCTATAGTTAGATGAAACTCCCAGATAGTTGATGGAAGGATTGTGGGCAAGTGGACAGGATAGTGCATGTATTCAATAATTAATACTTTCTTTCTTTATTGGTATTTATTGCTGTCATCCCGTTAAATCACTATAATAATTCTAAGTGTTGATGATGGATTTTTATCCTGTTCCTTTATGGCTGCTACGTGGTGGTAACGTGCACTATATGTACAGGTAGAACGGCGTAGCCTTCTGGTCCTCTATATGTAATGCATCTGGTGGTGGTGTTATACTCATAGAAGAACAAGGTCGTTAAACCCCCGTGCTTCCTTGTGTAGTAGCACATGGCAGTATCTTGAGTTTGATTTGTTATTGGCTTATTGCTTACCTTGTTGGCCCTGCGGGTGTGCTCTTGGTGGCACTTCATCTTGGTCTGCAGATATTGCCGCGTACGGCGCTTCGTAAATCTATCTTGTGGGAACTAAACTTGCGCCTTATGCGTTTGCAGATTGTGCGCGCTTGGTCGCTCTACAGTACTTTGTCTTGTGAGGCATATTGTATATTATTATCATTATTAAAGAATGGAACTTTTACCTTGTGAGTTCTGCAGATTTTGTGCTCTTGATGGCAGCTAGTGATGTCTGCAGGCTTTGCCTCATGCGGCAGCTTGTAGTGTCTGTTTTGTGTTTTGCTGGCTATACCTCGTATTGTTTACTGAATTTGCCTCGAGCGGCTCCTTATAGGTTATGATTATGTTGTGCTCTGGGAACCACTGTTTTCTTGTTCCCTTTTCCTTTTCTTACACTGCTGCGAGTGTATGATTTGATTTGCACTTATCTTGCAATTGTTATGAGTTGGATATGACTAGCCTTTTCATTTTAATTCTTGGCCATTACTGTGTATGTCTACATCCTTGTTCTTTGGCGTTGCTTTGGAGAAGAAGCCTTGCCGGCGTCTTTCTTAAAAACATTCTCGGCCACCACGTGGTCTTTACAAATTGCCTCCTCCTTGGCGTTTCCAATCAGAGCGCCTCTTTTTTGGTCTCTCCAATTAGAGCGCTCCTTACTTGCATTCCCACCATGAGGGGGACTTATTTGGCGCGTTCTCGCTTCTCTATTCGAGCCAAATGTGGCTAGATTTGACATCAGCGTATGCGTATGCGTATGCGTTGTGCGCCGTATACTGCAATGTTACCTGTAATACCCTTTTTCCAGGTGTCAAGTGACGGAGATTTTCCTTATATTTTTATGACTTGTTTTTCACAAATTAGAATGACATGTTTTTGTCAGATGCTTAACGACTTGGTTTTTTCGGAACTCTCATAGCTAGTTTTCCAGATATCTAATGACTTGGAAATATTCTTACAATTTCGAACACAATGATTATAATTTTACTTTATACAATTTTATACTTAGTGTTTTTAAAAATATAACCTGCATTTCTTGAAATTTCAAATAAATACATAAATTAATCAAATAATAATATAATGTCTAATCAATATATTAATTATCAATTCAAATAAAGGTAATTTTTATGTCTGGGATCAGACTAAAAGCCTAAAAGCCTCCCTGTGATGGTGGATGGAGGCTTTCTGGCAAGTGGAAGGGGCAATGCAATAATTCAACACTGCCTTTAGAGTATAGTGTCTTTCCCTTTATTGAATATAATAAATATAATAAATAGTCAGTGATCTATGGGTGTCAAAATGAATGTATGATACAATGAATGGATGAGAGTTTCTTCAATTAATAATTGTACCGATAATTCTGTAAGTGTATTCTTGATAGCCTGGAGCTTGATTCTCCTTCTCCTTATGAATTCGTAGTATTGGGAGACTCGCGCTGGTAGGGGCAGCGAGTTGGGGCCGCCTTAGTCGCTGGCGTAGGATGAGCGCTGTAGTGGTCTGGTGGTGGGAGGATATATGTGTGACGGTACTGCATGACGGGGTGGGATATTCACTCGTACTGTATACCATGATATAGGTAGTTGGCGGTATTGGTGTATGCTAGTGTGTTGCTGCTTACGTAGTGGACGGGAGCCGTGTATTAATGAGCCGTAAGAACGTGTGTAATAGCGTAGCTTACGTTTGTGTTGGAATCGATCTCAGTTGTTTGATGGTACGTAAGAGCGTGTGTAATAGCGTAACTTATGTACGGATTGGAGTCGATCTCTGTAGTAGTAGTAATCCGAATGAGCTTGGTTTACATATGAGTTGGAGACGATCTGTAGAATGGCGATCCTGTCTTGATGAATGCTTGATTGAACTAGTAAGAGTAGTAGTAACGAATGAGCGTGGTGCGTTGCTTATGGAGGCGTGGGTGCCGGTATAGTTGTGGCATCGCTATTAGTTCTTTAGGTTACTTAATGCTTGCTACGGCTTCATGATGGCGATTGCAGGTTGGATAGCGAGCCTGATGTGAAGAGCGCATGATCGGTACTAGCAAGGGCGAGAGCGTCAAGCGCAACTCCTTAAATATCCTAGTACAAGCTTGCGGATCGGGTGACTACCGGATCACTCTTGCCATGCCGATTGTTAGAGTGACGTCACCAGAGTCTAGCCTTTGAGAGTTCGTCGGCCTTGTTAGTCAAAATTATAATGTAATATTTCGCAGAATTGAGTTTATGACTCGGCGCGCAAATGTTTCTAACTAAGCACAGGTGTCTTTACCTCTCCCACTTTGTATACCGCTTAAAACTGCTGTAATCCGTAACATTTTAATTTTTTAAAAAATTACTAAGAATATATTTATAAAAAACAAATGCAAAATATATATTTCATGAAAGATTTTTCAAATAAATTTATTTTTGATGTTTAAAAACAGATAGTTCTAAATATTAACTTTTGAAATAAAATTGTTTTTAATTAAATTTGTATTTATTAAATAATAGGTTTTATCGATTGATTTACATGTTCTAATATATTATACAATAGATATAATAGTTGAGCGAGAATCAGATATAAGAGAAATTGGCCAAAAAGTCGATGGCATAGATGTTCGATATGAAGATGTCAACAAAAATAAATGCATGAAGGAAACAATATTGTTTACACTTTTTAAAAATAAAATTAATAATATATTGTGTTTATTAAGTAAGGTTAATATTAAATATATCCCTAAAGTATCTAAACAATTGAAAAATCTATTACGAAACTAGCCATTTTTAAATGTGTGATTGGGCTGGTAAATTTATAAATTATTTATTTTTAATTTTTTTATAAAATGTTAAGGAACTAAAATAATTATGTACAATTTAAAAAATTATTCACATAAAATTTCTATTATTTTCAGTTTTATTTAATATGGATTTTTTAAATGTCTAGTAAATATTGAAAAAATGTTTTAATGATTACCATTCTAAAAGAATTTTATTATAATAATTATAAACTTCAAATTAATGATAATATATATTTTCAGTTCAATTCTATCAATTCTCAATTTTTAAATATCTAATATTACTCAAACAAGATAATTTTCTACGTTTTATAAATATAAACATAAAATAATTCTAAATAATTTAAATTATATAATTTCTATATATAAATAGTGTTGAATATAACTTTTTAGTTTTAAACAAATAAAAAATTAATTTTATTTGAAATATATGAAACAATTTATAATAGATAGAACATAATATAACTAACTAATATACTTGATACTGAAAATAAGAATTAAATAGGTTGGGCTGCCGTTACAGATCACTGGATTATATGCAAGAAATTTAGAAGTGTTTGAAATATAAAAAATTTATGGATCTATGGTAAATAATGGTAAATATAATATATAAATTATAAAGCCAATCATATAACACTTTATAAATAGGGATAAATGGTACAAAATTACAATTCATAATAACCAACTAATATAAGTAATAAAAAATTATTTAATTTTATATATGTTATTAATTCTTTATTTATTTGTTATTTATAATATAAAAATTTACTTAGATCGTTAAATTAATTTGTATGGTATATTTATAAAAACTATAATAATATGTATGTTACGGATTACAACAGTTTTAAGCGGAATACAAAGTGGGAGAGGTATGAGCGCGCGAAGCATTGTTTGGTAAACATTGGTCAACGGACTCAACCAATGCTTCTAACCGAAAAACTCGAACATACGACTATTATTCCGAAAAATATTAACAAATGAACCCCCAAAAAGCTATGCGTAATTGACGTCACACAAAATAGCAGCATAGTAACAGCCACCGATGCGCCGATAGCGCATCGAATTTGTCCGAGAATATTTAAGGAACTGCACGCGCCGCAATTCCTCCTTACTAGTAACAAGCACTTATCACAACAGGATCGCCACTCTGCTAGCACATCACACAGTTCTCGACTGCATGCAAGTAACGCCGGCTCACGTTCTTGCATATTACCTCACCACGCGATCGCCACTCTGCTAGCACATCAAACAGTTCCCGCCACAACGTGCAAGTAACGCCGACTCTCATTCTGCATTGGACCTTACAAGCGATTTACGCCCGCATGTAAGTAACGTCGAAGCTATTTCTTACCTTTACCTGTACACCGCGAGTTACGCTCGCATCGAGTACACGAACGTGCACCAACACCACCACTACCTTGGAGCTCACATACACAAGCTGTGACGTCACACGGATGTTCTTCCACCACTTAGTACACTACAGCTCACCCTACGCCGGCTACCAAGACGGCACTAACTTGCTTCCCCTACCACCACGAGTTCCCCACCACAACTACTAGACCAAAGAAGAAGGGGAATCACGCTTCAGGCCATCAAGAATACACGCGCAGACTCATCGTCACCGCTACTACTGAAGAAACACTAATATATTCACTATATCATACACTCATTATAATAATTAATAGATTATTAACTACTCATTACTTATTACATTAATAAAAGTAATGACTACAAACACAAAGAACAGTATTGAATAATTACATTGCTCCTTCCACTTGCCAGCAAGCCTCCACCCACCATCATACGGAGGTTTTTAGTCTAATCCCAGACAATTTGGTCCTTCGAGCCGGATATGTGGAAATCAGTGCATGCGTCCAATACTATACTACGGGAAAATAATCATAATTATAACAACAGTGTAACGGATCATTAATATACAAAAGGGAGAGTTTCTTCACCACTGTAAGTACACTATTACTGTTCTTACTTTAATAACATGGCCACCCAAGACAAAAGGGAGATCAAGGATCAGTAGGTGCAATCACGCGCAGTACATGGAGCACAAACTCCAACATGGATGAGGTATCATCTATGGAAGACATCAGGGATGAATCACATAAGACATTCGCAATGGAATATAACTCGAATCAAACCACCTGGACAGCGACAGGTGTCAATCATGAGTACTGTACAAAGGGGGCAGTGGAAGAAGAGGCTATATGCTGTGCTACTGCAAAAGCGAATGTCAGAAAGCCGTGTCAAGAATTAGGCGAATCAATACAAACAAGCAAAATTACCAAGCCTGAAGAGAAGGCACATGCAGTAGATCCACGAGAAATTACTCATCATCCCGACATAACTATTCCAAAATCTCCAAACGACATGGGAGTGATCAACGGCGAACAAAAAAGGAGAAAGGCATTGGAATCACAATCAATCTCACTCCCAACGTGTCTACTGTAACAAGAGTCAAAAATTCAACGGAAATTATCTATCATGGCCTTCATTCAGAGACCTGTTTCAATCTCTAGTACTTCAAAGCAATAAATTAACTACACTATTTACGGAACTGTCTGGAAGGAGTACCAGAAGAATTAATATCAAGCATGTCATGCTTGTATGGGCAAGTGATAAAGTCTGACATCATCAAGACTCACCATCGTCACCTATTGCACAACTGTCAATCTTCGGTTGGTTAATAAGCGGACCAGCCAGCGGTCTCTCTCACACAGCCACATCAATTACCATAATCACTGAGGATCTGGAAGATACCCTACAAAATCTACTACCAAAAATTCTGGGTACAAGAAGAAGTACCGCGGGAACTCGACGGCAAACTAAATCCAGATCTACAGCAGTGTGAACAGCACTACGAAGGCCACCAGACACGTGCAGGTACTGGAAGATACATGGTAAAAATCCCGCTCACAGAATCACCCGACACGCTCGGCGAATATACAACGTTGTCCATCAATGTCTACTCCGCCTACAAAGACGATTCTGGAGAAACAACTATCGCACGTTATACAGTCAATTCATGACAGAATACGAGAAATTGAATCATATGCGAAGACTATCTGAGAACCACCCGTTCAACCACAAAACTTACTATTTGCCGCATCATGGTGTACTGAAGCCGGACAGCACTACTACCAAGCTACGGGTAGTATTTAACGCGTCAAGCCCCTCATCCTCAGGACGATCATTAAATGACATAATGCATACAGGAGCAAATCTAAATCCAGACATTCTCGGCGTACTAATCTGGATACGCAGACACACGCATTTATTCTCCACAGACATCACGAAGATGTACAGACAAATACTGGTCCACCAAGACGATTGGGATCTACAGCGAATCTTATGTATGGACGAACAAGGCAACGAAGTCATTTACCAATTGACAACAGTCACATACGGAACCAGAGCAGCCCCATTCTTGGCTGTGCGAACACTCCTCCAACTCATAGATGACGAAGGAGACAATTACCCACTCGCTATACCTTCTCTCAAATACGGAAGATACGTAGACGATATCTTTGGAGGTGCAGACAATCTAAACCAATTAGTGGAAACAGCAACACAGTTACGGGATCTCTGCACGGCGGGCGGATTCCCATTGACAAAATGGCACTTCACTAACGAAGAAGTAATCACCGCAATGAAGACACAACAAAATCCTGAACAGCCAGTAAACTTAAGCGAAAATACTACCAAAATTCTAGGACTACAATGGAGATCACACGAAGACGTTTTCACATTCTCAACAACATTGGCCCCTCACGCAACTACCGTCTCAAAGCGCACCATCCTCTCTGACATTGCAAAAATATTTGATCCATTGAGATTCACATCACCAGTAGTAATACGAGCCAAGATACTACTTCAAGAACTATGGCTTCACACAGTCAGATGGGATGAACCCCTCGCAAACGAAGTCATCAACCGATGGCACACCATCAGAATGGAGCTACAATGTTTGAATGAAATAACCATACCTCGATGGTTCAAAACAGAAGAATCATCCATGATAGAACTACATGGATTTGCTGACGCGTCACAACTAGCAATAGCTACCGTCATTTACATGGTAATACACAATGACAACAAGGAACCGACCATCGCACTCATATACTCAAAAACAAGGGTCAATCATACGGAGGTTTTTAGTCTGATCCCAGACAATGTATAAATAAATTTATAATCATTTTTTTGAAAAATATAATATTTGAATACTTACTTTTTAATTAGCAAAATAAGCGATAAAAAAAAGAATCGAAGAATAGTTTACTTACTTTAGGTCTCCTCCATTGAAATTGAAAGGGCGGTGTCTGGTGATAGAAAACAGAAGTTTGGGTCGCAGGAAATTCCGGATCTTCCCAAAGTTCACCTCGTTTTAAGCACGAACGCTTGATTCGCTCGTACTCACTCATTACGTCCTGAAAATAAAATAAATAAAGCATGTAACATTGAACTTACAAGACGGTATTTATATAATTTCTTAATATTTCTTAATCGATATTTTATTTAATTAAATTTAATAAGAAATGTCCGAATAACTCTTAATTTTAGTTCTAAAATATTAATTTATTCATTATATTTATTAATATTGAATTTCTATATATTGAAAAAAAACTAAAAATATAAACTATAATTAATAGTTTTATATTAGTCATCTGATTACTAATATAATCGGTCGTTATACGGTCGTTGTACAAAATATTGTATAACATATTAATAATAACACGTAATAAATAATAAATATATATTTATTTAAAGGTATTAAGTGTAATAATTGAACTTAAATTTTTAAATATTAATAAAATAATTTTTATATTATTTATGTCATAACATTTATTTCATGTTAAGCATATAATGTTTTCCATGTTAAACATTAATTTTTTGCAAATGATTACTTATTTTTCTTATTATTAATTATTATTGATTATATTTTTATAATATTCATTCTTTATTTATAGCTCTAAAACTAAAACAAATTTTTATAAAATTGACTACTGATTTAACAAAATTTTACCCAAATATCATAATTAACTTTTAAACTATTTAGCTTTTGATTTTATGTAGAATAAGATAATTAATAAAACACTATAAAAAATAAATAAAAAAAACTGTCATTTAATACTATTAAAGCTCAATAGGTCATAAAAAGGATTTCATTAAATATTTTTGAGTATATTACATTGTATATAAATAAAAAATATTAAAATTCTGTAAATAGCTCATAAACTAAAAGTATTCAAATTGAATATTAAATGTAAAAACTAATTTGTGAAAGTAAATTTCAGATAAATTTATTTATTTTATAAGACTTTCAAAATATCAGATTTATCAAGATAAGAATTAATGATATGTATTGATTAATTATGTTAAACCTTTTTCAAGAAGAAATAGTATTATTGGATTATAATTAAAAGTTTGCAGGATGCATAATCAATGAATAAAGAAATATTTAACTTTATACTCGCCTAAAATGGATACTATGTATTTATATATTATGGAATTATATATTATATAAGAATATTCTTTATGTAATTTAACTACGAAACACTCATGTAATGCACCGCACTAAAATTTTTTTGTTGCAATCATCTTTTTACAAAACTTGGTGAAAGTGAATAACGATATTTGTTTTCGTTATTAAATTAATAATAATATACAGAAAAAACTAAGTCATTTAAGCATTAGTGTGAGGATTTGACATTACGTAAGTAAAGAAATGGTATTCTACCATGTAATATGCTCACAATAAGGTCGGCGTAGTTTCGTGCGCATGCTGCTTATTCATAGTCCAGATTTAAGAATATTTTAAATGACTTTATTATATTCAGATAAACACTTGTAATTTTATGTAAGTTTTCAGTGTATTAATAAAAGTACCAGAATATGTTTATATAATTATTTACAATCACGACAAGTCTTCACTATGAAGAAATATATATTATATAATACGTTTGAAATATTTGTAATCGTGAAATGTAAATACGTAAAAACTAAATTGAATATTTAAATTCTTTAAGTTCTTTTTCAGCTTGATCATTTTCAAACACACACATATTGGAAAAATCTTGTAAATATACTTTTTCTTTAGTTTAATATAATCGATTAAAAAATACATGTTTTTAGAATGTCTTAAAGCTAAAACAAAATTTCATTCTGATAAAAGACTTTTACATAAGAATACTTTTTTGTAAACAAATCTCTTGATGTAAATAAATTGTAATTATTTTATAGATTAATTATTTTGATAATTTCATATTTTACAAAAAATTATGTAAATATAAAAATTCATGTTTAATTATTTAAAATTTTTAAATGTTATTTTTCCTTTAAACAAAATATCTTATATATTTGTAATTCTTTATTTTTATAATCTTTAAGTAAAAATATATTTAGAATAAATGAGCTGACCTTATTAAGGTATTTATACAAAAATTAATAGATATGAAAATGTTTTATAAAAATTTTTTACAAAAATATAATTCATAAAATATACCAAAATATATAAAATATTCATGATTATCGATAAAGCAATTATAGTAATAAAATTTCTAATTATATCTAGAAGCGCAATAACTGGAAACGTATAAAATAGTGTTGTATTTAAAGTAAACCTAGATTAACAATAAGTATGCCTTATAGTAAGCGAATTATGTTCTGATTATACAAAGAATTTTCACAAATCACTGCTATAGCTACTAGTTATATACTCATTAATGTGCAAAAATGTATACAGTGGGCGACTAACAAGAAAATACCTAACATATAAAGTCGAAAAGCAGCCCTAGCAATCTGCCTAGCATCCACTTTTAACCCGAAGGTCTGTTTCTCAATCAGCAGTGGTTGGACACTGGTCGAACTAGTTTTACGCTTGACTTGCTGGGATGATGACCTTGAAGAGGAAGCAGTGTAGGCATTGACTTAAAAACAGTCGGTTCTCGTCGTTTTGCCGTTCTTGTCTGATTGCTTCCTAACAAGTTGACATTCGATACTACTATTGAAATATCAATACTTGGATAAATTACTGTAAACTTATTATATTTGTTTAGTTCTTAGAGAATTTAGGAAATATTTTCAAGCAATTGCTCTTCAAAACAAAAAGTAATATGTTCGAAATAATTTTTGTTGCTCCCCCTAGTTTTGTTCATCTTAATACCAAAATTCGCTATAAAAAATCTAATCAATTGAAAATATTCGTTATAAATTTTCAAAAAACGAAATTGATTAATTATCAATATATGATTAAAGGTTTAAAAATTATTATAGATACTAAGTATTTCAAATTTCTTTTAATTTAATCTTTTTATTATATTTATGTGTATATATATTATATATGTACAAACCTTTTAATGTAATTATAACAAATAAAGATTAATTAAATGTTTTTCATAATATTTAAAAAATCTAAACAATCTACTATTTTAAAAAGAAAAAAGTGTTTCTAAATGCTTTTAAGATCTAATGCTTCTAAGTGCTTTTTGTTGTAAAATAATACTTTTTAATATTAAAACGAATAGAATACCAATTGAATTATGAATAAAAAACACTTTTAACTTATGTTCTTACGTTATATGATAGCAATCGATATTATGCAATTTTTTTATTTTCAATTTAATTATTTTTACAATATGAAGAACTTGTTAACGTAGATTAATCTAGTAAAAAATATCCTTTTAATGTTAATTATATAGTCTTATATAAAATGTTTTCGAATTATTTATATACGAAAAATATTTATATTACTCAATTGGCTCAATTGGTACGTATATGATATTTTAAATAAATATTATGTTCATAATAATTTTACATATTTAATGTGATTTTATAACCCAATATACTACAACACAAATAATACCAAAATACTTATTTAATTAATAAATAATATTTAAAATAAACAACTATACGATCCAAGCTTATAAGGCTCGATGGTATTTTATGTAGTTCTTGTGAAATAAAGTAAGAAAAATAATAAAAACAGAAACTGAAATTGAAGAAATTATGCAATTCATTTATTTGTTAATGAAGCAGATTATTCATAAGTAAAGAAACAAAATAAAGACAAAGTACTTTTTAGAATTCATTGAGTTTTTGCTTTATTTAAAATTTATCGATGCAAAGCTGATTTTCCAGATTGTATTTTATCTAAATCGCACTTTTTATGCAGTCTCAAACATACATTTGATGTTTAATTTTTTACGAATAATTTAAACCTTTAAATTATAATTAATTAAATATTTCAATTTGAATAATATTTTACTATTATATCAATACATTGTTCATTTTGATAAGTGAGTATTTACTCAAAAATAAAATATGTTTGAAATACTTATTCTTAGGAAAATATATCTCAATTTTAATGAATGTATATTCCCTTTTAATTCATTTTAATAAAATATTATACTATAAATGTCGTAATAAAGATAATTTTCATTGTTCAAATAACTACTGCCATGCACATTCAATTATTATTTGAATTAAGAAGAAATTTACTTTATTGATTAAAGTTTATTTTTTGTGCAGTCTATTTCATTTCTCAATTTTTCAATTTTCAATTCAACATTTCATGGTATCGAACATTCGGATAAAGTCAGGCATTAATTTTTATTACTTTCCATTCTAAAAGTACTTTCTCTTTCGAAACGCAGTTGATTATTTAGCATTCATACGCTTTCTGTGTTCGTCTCTGATTTTACAAGAAATTTTCAGTGCGAACTGCCCAAATATTTTTCTTATTGATAGCTGTACTTTCAAAAATTTCATCAAAATAAACCAAAGACATTTATTTAATGTGAAAATGGTTTTTTTTTAGTAATACCGAAAATTAAATTTACTTCAATTTTGAATGTTTAATAACACTTTTAATATTTGTAAATATATACAAAATTAAAAAAAAAAAATCATTAATCGTAACAATATAAACTAGATAATTAATGATCAGAGAAATAATAAAACAATAAAATTTATTATAGTCTACGTACAATATTGAAAGAGTTATTTTCACCAACAAAAATATTCATTTTAAAAATGAAATAAAAAATAAAGTTTTTATACAAATATTAAATTTATTTATAATAGTAGTAGCTCATATAATTATTAAATTTGTATTTAATTGATATGTTTTTATTTAAATTTTAATATTAATAATTTTACCGTGCATAAAAAATCTGTTGATATACTCTCTATAGCACTATCAACTTCATCGTAGAATTAGAATAAAAAATTAGTATAATTCAGCTATGACAAATGCTATATTTTAATGACTTTTTAAATTAGATTCAATGAATTGATCAACGATTGTATTAATAATTCTTTAAGATTGCTTTAAATTCTATTTTATTCTAATTTTAAACTGTATGTACTGTACTTATTTTATTGCGTCAAAATACCATTATAATTGTTATTATATGTATATTGAAAAATATTGAATACATTGAAAAGTGTTATTTATTATCTTATTCGCTTGATTTTCTAATATTTATAACAATATAATAACATAAATATTAAATTGAACAAATTTTGTTGAATTTCGTAACGCATGTTAAATTTTATTTCATTCACTTCTTGCCACCAAACTAGAATTAAAAATACTTTCTTCTCAGATTTTTTATATAATGCTTTTAAATACAACTATTTAATATAAAATTATATGTATGTTACATCATGAAAATGCTTCAAAATTTTACTTTTTTCCTTCTATTTTCTCTTAATTACGTCTGTATGAATTCATTCGTACGAGACAAATGATTTTGGCTAATAACTAAATAGAACATACCATAAACATCGATATATTATCTGTGATTTTAGAACTAGCCAATGTACCTAGTAGAAAACGAAGAAATCAATATGTTTTAATATAATAATCCTCTCCACAAAACGTAGTTTTTAAAGAAAAAAGTAGAAGAGTGAAAAAATGTACATTGTGCGTACATTCTCTCTTTGGTATAACATCATTTCCCACAAAAAATGTGAAGATAAAGACAAATATTAATTTTAAAATAATTATAACCCATCATTACTGTATCCAAATGAGATAATTTATTCTTATTAAAAAAAATCACGCTTATGGTTGATTAATAATATTTAAATTTTCTATTTTTTTATAGCGAGAAAACAACGTTAACAAAGCAAAATATTTTATCCAGTATACCGAAAATTCTTCCCCTGAATAAATTATCGGTTTCGTGTTCTGTACAGATTATCAAGAAATACAAGAAATGCATTACTAAAGCCAGATGCAGAGACCATGCCTGCTGTGGTGTAAACAATATAAGAACAAATAATACAGAAAATAAAAAATGTAAGTGGTGAAAAAAAGACAGCGGATGATATAAATCATTTGCTTGTGCTCATTACACACGGTGCAGCAATTATTTGATTTTTATTAAATGAATCTATTAAAACCTAAAAAGAATATTATTACAAATAGTTGTCAAACTGTAAAATTTCTACATATGGATAATAAGTTATATAAATTTTGAATTTAATACAATACGAATAATTTTTCGAAAGATTTCTAAGTAAACTATTAATTATTATAGTTATTAAATCGTTGTTTTTTTTTATAAATATGAAAAATTAAATTTCAGATCGAATAAATATTACAAAGGAAAATGAAAATGATCGAAAAGTGGTATGTCTTTAAGATATATTTAAAAGTTCATTGATTTCGTTAAATATAATATATGGCGGTATCTCCATTTATTTTGAAATTTCTAATTATATTCATTTCTGGAATCTCCGTGTGTTACGATTTCAAATTATTAGTAAGTTCAAAACAACAATTAAATAGTACTTACAAAATACTCAGCATCGCTTTTTTTAATACATTTTATTTTTACTCTCGTTTTATTTTCACTTAAGATGCACCTTTCGAATATACTTATTTTCATATAAATTTCTTGCTTAAAATTAATAAAATGATAAATCTATATTGAATTGATACATATGGCATAAATTTTTCTTTTATTTTACTCTTCATCTATATTTTTTATTGTACAAAATTCAAGTGTTTAATGCAAAATTATATTAGAAAATATATAAAAAATATATTTTGCATATATTTTTTTATACCAGACGAGCAATGTTATATATGCTATGCTATATAAATGTTTTTAATTTATATAGTTTGATATGAGAAAGAGAAATATTAGTTATTCTTTTATTTTATACAATTCTAAAATAATTTGTATTATTTTAGTATTTATTTATAATAAAATATTGATTGATTTTTATAATACTTTCCTTCTAATATATTTTATTTTATCTAATTTTATAAAATATCTCATTTGAAAAAGAGAAAATATATAATGTAGAACAATGTAAACTATAATGTAAAATTTTTAATGAATTTTGAAAGCAAAAAACTTAACAATTATAACTAAAAATGTGGGAAACTAAAAAAATTATATCTTATATCATTAAGAAAAATGACATTTTAAATTGTTGTAATTATTGTTAAAAAAGCTTTTATATAAATATAATCGATATAAAATTCCATAAAATATAATATATGTAAATTAAAATATAATCCATATTTCAAGATTAATTATTTAAAATAAAATTTTCTCAAAATATTTAATATTTTTATCAATATCAAATAAAATTTATGTAGAAAAATAAGAAGCAAGAATTCTAATAAATCAACAATAAATATTAAATGTTTATATTTACTGTCTCATTTTTATATTTTTGCTTATTTTTATATACATTCCCACGACTTACATTTTAGAAATTTTAAAAATGTCTATGCATTCAAATAAAATACATTCAAATTTAGAGTTATGCAAAGATAATTTCATAGTTATTAAAATAAAACTTGAAAAATCTTGAAAAATATAAAGTTTTCAAAATAAAATTTATTAATATAACAATATTACAACTACATAAAAAGAATATATATCACGTCAACTATTGGAATTTTGTATCAATTTAAATATTCTACGTAAAATTAGCTGGCTGAGGCTATGGTTCAGTTTTTGTAGAACAACGGTATGGAATGATTCACTTGCACATCACAAACATACAACTTTCTATAAAATACAAGTCTATTTTACGAATGCTTGCACTGCAGTTTTTATCTATCTTGTGAGTCAGATAACTTTCCTCCTTTGTCTATCATTCTATAATAGCATGCACGACTAAATTCCGAATATATGGAAACCAGAACGCAAATAAAAGTAGAATAAGAATGATTTTAGATTGCTTATATTATTATATATCTAACATTATGTAGGTATTTTATTACACACACACACACACACACACACATATATATATATATATATATATATATGGAAATTCTAGGAATGCGCTATTCAACTTTTAAATACAATTTATATATACTATAGTTAATTTGCTAATGAAAAATGAGAAAAAAGTTTTTTTTACATTTTTTAGAAATTTTTTAATACAATTTTTTTGCTTTATAAATTTATATATATGAGATATATAATATAGAAATAATTCAATCATTGTCAAACAAAATTCTTGCACTTCAGTAATTACGAGCTCATTTACATAGTCAATGTAATATATGTCATGATTTATCAAAAATTATACTAATTGGTACAAATTAATTAGTTATATAAATTTATATTCTAGAAAAAAGCATATTGTCAAAGAACTTTTTAAAAAGAAATATACGAAAATACAAATTCGGTCAAAACTATTTAGAATTATATAAATTGATATATCATAATATGAAAAATCTTTAAAATAGATTTTTTTACATTCTATAACACATTGTAAATAATTATTTAACATTAATTTAATAAATTAAAAATTTACTTCGGAACTGATTTTATGTGTATATTTAATTAATAAATTATACTCATAAATCATAACACAATCAAATTAGATTATTTTAGTACAAATTTTATATTTTATTACTTATGGTTTAATAATATTATTTTATAATATCTGAAATTAAATTCTTAATTAAATTTTCATTAATATTAAAATTCTGTTTTTTACATCCAAATAAATATTTACTTTAAAAAGTAATTCAATTATTCGAACTTAAATCTGTTTGGGGCTTTATGAATTACAACATTAATACAATTAGCTAAATACTCATGAATTAAGTAGTACTGTTACATTCTATTTACAGGATTATTTAAAAGACTGTTACATAATGATCAGTGATGAAATGATGTATAGGAAAAAATATTGAAAGATTAATTAAGCAATTACATTTTTTAATATATAATAATAATGTTAGTTTATTATTAGAATGAAATAATGTTCAAAGCATTAATTTAGTTTGTTTATATAATTAATTTATATAATTTATATATATTTCCATACTATATCGTATTTACAATTAATATATAAGTAATTAATACATACCACTAAATTACAACCTTTGTAGCTAATAATATCATATAGTTAAATATAGCTTAATTTATTGCTTCCCATCACAATTTAAATATTTAAATTTTTTTAATTTAAGTATTATGCTCAATCGTTCAGATGAATTTCCCATTGATGTATTATTTTTACTAAATAAAAATTATAGCTTTATAAACCTTTAAACCTTAGAAAAAAAGTATAAAATTCGAAAATTTAAAAAAAATTTTAACATAAATTAATTTGCATATAAACATATACCACTTGTCGGTTTTCATCTTTATGATGCCAGCAATCTTTTATATCGGTCCAGACAGTTCTATATTTCGAGGTTGCGATGAATCGAACTTTCCAACGAGGAATAATCACCATCAGTAATATTTGTAATCAAGCCATCTATGGATCCTCTGTTTCCTTATTTGATATAAACATCGACTATATCATACTTTCTAACGTTTTTTTTTTGTAGAATTCACATTGTGACATATTTTAGCCTTCCACAAAACTACATAATATATAATAATGCAACGTCTTCATTGATAAGATTTTTTAAGGAAAATATAATAAAAAATTGTTCGAGCTATGTGAACGCGTACATGTTCTGTTCAACAGATTACAGTTCCGATTACAGAAAACTGAAAATTTCATGAGGCTAATGATAAATACTTTTAGAGAACAAATAAAATAGTTCTATTATATTTATTTGCAAACAAGAAGCATCAAATATATGAAAAATTAACATTAATCTTGAAAAATGTATTATCTAACACACATGACTTGTGTATCAAACATTTTTTTAGGGCTTATATTTATAGGTTGTGAGAGCACGAAATAAAATAAGGGATAATTGTTTAGAATTAATGATAACAATAATAATTGGCTATAAACGACATATTTTCATTGTTAATATTATTCTGTTTGTTAAATATTTGGTTGAAGATGAATTGAATACATTGAGAATTACATAAATATTAAATTACATAAATATTAACATAAATATTACATAAATACAAATTTTGTTTTTAAAATGTTTAAAGTATCTTATTTGTTTGCTCAATAAAAGAAATTTATTAATTTTAAATTAGTATTTATAATTTTTATTTAATTAAATCAATATTCAAGTTTATTTTTTCATATATTCTTTTATTAACCTAGTTATGAAAGAATTTGCAAAACATCTTTTAGCATACAAAAAGTATTAACAAAACATTGAGAAAATGTTTCAAATAATATATTACAATTGTTTAATGAAATAATATTCTGTTACTACTTCTGGAATATTTATATTTCAAAATTTACAGAAATTATTTTAATAGATTTATCAATAATAATTATTATGTTTTTATAAAATATAAAACTAATAATTTTAAATTATATTTAGAATATAGTAAATAAAACCAACTGCTAAATATAATATAAAGTATTTATTTTTTAATTTATTTTTGTAACTAAATTTAAAAAGAAAATAATAAAGTAATAAGTTTTAAAGGAAAATGGTAAATGTTATAATGAAGCAATTGCTATTGTTTGAAATTTGAAATATCTCATTAAATTCACATATACATGTTTTCAGAAGTAATTGTAAATTTTTCATTTAATAAAAATCATAATAAATTTAATTCATTAAAAATTAACTGATGTTTTTTTTAATTAATTGAATATAAGTAATATATAATATTTTTCAATATACTGACATTAAACAGTTGTTGAAAATAATGAATTGAATAAAATGTAATTGTGCAGAATCAATTACGTATATGTATTAACGATTAATAAGAAATTGAAAAGATAAAAGATAAATATATAATTGAAAAAAAAAATTGAAAAGCTAAAAGATAAATATATCATTCACAAACATATCACTACAAATATATAACTATTAATGAAACTTATAAATACATCTTAAAAAAACAAAAGGAACAAAAACAGAAACTCCTTGTAAGTAGATTTACATATAACTGTTTTCACTTACTCTTTAAAATTATGATTTAGCACAATATAATTATGAGCAATTATAAGCATTTGTACAAATTAAATACATATATTTTGGTGAGAACTAACATATAAAGGGAGGAAATCATTAAATACCACTGTGATTTCATAAATCTGATTATACAAAACCATAAATTTCATCTGATTAATTATACTTTTTAACTAAAATACTTTTGAAGAGAAAAAAAAGGTTATATTATACTCATTTGGTAATAATAAAGGATCAAATATTTAAAAAATTGATATTAATCATGACAAATGTATTATTTAAGATAAAGAAAGTACGATAATTTTTAAATATTGAAAACATTAACTTATACAAATCTTTTTGTAATATTAAATTGTATATACACCTGATACATACATGTAAATGTTATTTATTCCTAAAAGTTTTTTTATAATCTGGTAAATGTTTGATATGACATTTTTTATTTTAATCAAAATTTTGTATATAACTTATATTTATTGGTAATATAATAATTTATACAGTTATGGACAATTATTATATTAAATGTAAAATATCTAATTTATTATATTGAAAGTTCTATATTAATTTATAAGTTCTATATAGTAATTTAATAGTTTTATATAATATTCTCTTATATTAACTGTCTTGTATATTTATTTATTATAATAACTCAAATATATAAAATTAAATTAAAATCCTCAACCATAAAATAACCGACAATTAAAAGTTCTTATTACTTTGTAGTTATTTAAACACATTAAACGTGTTTAATTCTTATAATTTTAGTTAAATAATAATAAACTAGTTATTCTAAAACCAAAAAAAAAGTGGTATAATGAACACCAAATCTCATGTTTACATTTAAATAGTTTTTCAACAATCAATTCCATTAGTATGTTCGTGAATTAAATACATTACATTAAATTCAGTCAATCTCTTTTCTATTAAATACAGTACTAATACATAAGCTTCATCAAATAAAAATATCAATCATATATACTTAATGCATATTGTTCAAATTGTAAAGATATTAATTATGAATAAGTACTGGGATAAAGAATTAAATTAATCAAACTAAAGTGTCTTATAACCTGTATGCATAATTACATGTTTTTTTTCATAAATATGAGCACACGGTATATTGAGAGAATCAGATGAGAGAAAATATTTAAATAAAATTTTTTAAAAGATTTGGTCCAATTTCTCTTAAGTGATTTTGTAAACAAATTATATTTCTTTATATCATTTCATATTTTCTTCGTTAAAGATGCATTTAATATAATTTTAAATGCCGCATGCTATTAACATTAATAATTATATACTGGGGTCTAAATCATTAATGGTTTAAAGGTGAACTTATTTATAATGGAGTTTCTATATTTGTGAAGTAGCCTCCCCTCCCAAAATTGCTGTTTCTGGAGTTGATACAATCAATCCGAATTCGCACAATTCCATTTCCGTAATAGACTTTTGAGTGATAACGTTTATCGATATGATAAAAAAAGCTCACGTTAACCATTCGTGGTGATATAGGTGCGACACACCGGTTACGTCAGACTTCTGATCTCTGCAGTCTTTCTCTACGTTTAATGACCAAAAATTCTTCAAATGGAGTTCGTTTTCCTTATATGCGGGCACTCATGCTCTTCAAAGATTATTCACACGCGTTACGTGGTATTATAAAAAATGTGCAAAATAGAAGCGAAGAACTGTACGCAAAAATAAATTTAGTTATCACACATTCGAATGCTCGAAGATCAACTGACAGCCGTCGCAGTGCTCGGAGAACGCCATCAGCAAGGAGTGCAAACTATGGACTACAAAATTACCGCCTCATTCTCTCTCCTTTCCTCTAGTGCCTCTAGAGCTCAATTCACCTGTATAACGGCGCCTCTCTTGCTTGCGTTAAATGTATGCTATGTCTCTTCGTAAAATATCTCTTCGTACAAAAATTTACTTGAATTTTTGTTTTGTTTATGTTTTAACATTATAAGAATTGCCTTTACAACTTATTAGCAAGGACTAGGGATCTGAAACAATAAAAAATATCTTTTAACCATCTACTAAAGTTTTTTGTTTTGGAATTTCTGTACTATTACTATTGACGTAATGTATATTATTTATAATAAATTAATAATAATTTGTCTAAAGATACCCTTTCATATTTGTTTTATTAAAAAATTGTATCTTGTGATAAATTTTTTTATCTTATAAGTATATTACTATATATTTATTTTATTTTTTTTTTGTATAATTAAATTTTATGATACAATTTGTGGTAGTATAGATTTCTACATCTATTCATTAGGATAAAATGTAAATGAAATTGTTAATTTTTTATTAAAATTTAGTCTCATGAATTTTTTTAATTAATATAACATATTAATTAAAATTATATAGTTGTATTTAAATTAAATTTGTATAGATATATTTAATTTAAGGTTATTTATTTATTTTTAATTACAATTTTAATTTTACCTAAAATTTTATCAAATTAGCATTAATTGATTTAATATACTATTTAAAAATTGGTAAAATTAAATCAATCTATAAACTTTAAGTATACATTACTTCTTTCTTTATCAAAAATCATCTGATTTTAACAATATTAATTTATTATCTTTAAGTAAATTGAGAAAGGTTTTTAATGAACTATGGATATTCAAATTCTTCACATAAATTTTAGTTTTACAAATATAAAATAAAAAAAAATATTTAAAATTTAATATGATTCTAAAATCTTAAAATGGTAATTCTATTAATAAATTTTCATAAATTTATTATTTATTAAATAATAAAAATAAATCATTGAAATTATTATAACAAAAATGGAGTTTTATTGAACCTTGTAATTTTTTTTTAATAAATTAATAGATAATATTTTAAACAGTTATATAAAATGAAAATGTGTTCTAGATTCCGAGAATCTCTCGATTCTTATCGATTCTTGGTAAACCCCAACCGTTATCATTTCTGGGAAATCCCCAACCATTATATTTTCTGGGAAACCCCCAAGTCTCATTGGACATTCGGAAAAGGCCGTTACATACAAAAAAGTACACAATCGCATCTATTGTTTCTAACACCATAATCGCATCCATTGTTGTCAGCACTTACTAGGCTGTCCCGTGCATATTTAAAGCAAACAGACCACGACACATCCGCTATTCAACCATGAACTAGTCACTCAGGAGATATTCACTCAGTCACGCTCTCTCAGTGAAGCCATTAAACAAGAAACACACGCCAATTCTCCAGTGCACAACAGTTAACAAACAGTCAAGGATGCCGACTGCATAACAAGAAAATATTCAACTATAAGAAGCATAGTCATCTATCACGATCAATAATCAGTTTATCACGAAGCTATACCAGTAGTCTCTATCGAGGGTAACTATTGTATAATTAAGCCATACTCACTCCAATTGAGTATGCACAACTCTTTGCTAATCCTTACAACATTAGCAAAGGTTTTTATTACATACATAAGCCATACTCCTTTTCAAGGAGTCTGCATAATCCATTGCTGAACCTTTCATCGCCATTAACTACACAACTACATCGTTGTGACAGAACATAGTTCACATTCTCCAATGAGAAGTGAATTCAGATTTAACAATTATGTAATTGTCAATAAACCATAATAAGCGATATTTAACGAAGTCTGCACACACTGTATATCTCTACAGCTCTGCCACTTAAGTCCTTACCTAAGCATCCGCTGAGGCGAGCGACAAATTAAATTGAACTATCGAATATTGTTACCATTACCAGTGCCCTGCACACGTGCAACTTCAAACATTTAGCACTACATTTGCATCACTGCATACTAGGCGACACGTGGTACTACACTAAGGAGTAACCGGAGATTTACGACCTCCTATATCTCTGTAGTACAAGCCAATCAACATGGTGACTAGAGAAGAGATCGCATCAAAGATCACTAAGGCTCCTAAAAAAACATCAAAGGAAGGCACACTTCATGGTGCCTCACCAATACAATTACCTACTAAACTTGAACTAAAGGCAAAAACTCAGTGGGGTCGTATCGAAATAATGAAGAAACTTGCTAGACATCCCCCCCCCCGCATCAATCCCAATTAAAGGGGACACAGCTGCATTAGAGAAACTCGTCAACAACAGCGATGAGGCGACAAAACAGTTATTAGCATTGGTAATCATAGAAGATTTGTGAAATTGCATAATAGTATATCAGATCCCTCAAAAACTCGAAGACCATACCACGAGGGAATTATGCTGACCGATGGGAACAATGCTCAGTCAACTCACTCACTCATAAGAAACAGTTCAAATGTGTGCGAATGCTGCACCAAGATAAATTCGATTCTTACATGTCCAAAATTTTGAGACCTGACAGCAGTGGAGAGACTGAATTTAACAATATAACGCGAACTCTGTCTCAACTACCTAAGACATGATAATGTCAGCTCTCGTAGAACTCCTACAAAATGCAAGAGATACTCCAAAGCCAGCAGTACAAACCCTTCATCCAGATGAGATGATGGTTCAATCGTCGAAATGCCAGTTCATACCACCACATCATTACTAGCCATGGTCAAAAACTACCACAGTACAAGCTCGTCGTCTTATTGACACAAGTTCACATTCTTAAGACTGTATAAACTATTCATGATGGCATATGAGGATCTTAATTACATAACGAAGGCTTCTTCAGTGTCCAATCATCAAATTCAATGATATCTGCCTCATCACAGTGTGCTCAAACCAAGACCACAACATCAACATCAGGTCTTTTAATCAGCGAAATTATGCACATTGGACTCAATTGAATCCAGAAATATCAGGCGTCTTAATTTGGGTCAGAAGATAACGATTTTTATTTGCCAGCGATATCACAAAAATGTATAAACAGGTACACATTCACAAACATGAATCAGAGACTCCTGCGGATAGACGAACAACAGGCAGAAGTGCCTTATCAATTAGTATTAACAATTAAAAACGGCATCAATTAGTAACGACGTATCAATTAACTACGGAACAAAGGCTATACCATTTTTGGCAATCAGAACATTGCTCCATTTGGTAGGATGTGGGAAGTACCTGCCATCATTCATGGAAAATATGTCGATGATCTTTTCTGAAGTTCAGGCACTTTAAAACAATTAATTAAAGTCGCACTCTGGTTTTCCGTTGGCAAAATGGTATGCAACTCACCAAAATGTTATCACCACAATCAACGCGGATCATAATCTCACTGCCTCAATAACGTTTAACGATTGCTCTATTAAAATGCTTGGATTACGGTGGTCTCCGCAACAAGATACTTTTATATTCGCGACAGGAAAGATATTGGTGCAAGATGATAATATTACGAAACGCCTCATTTTATCTGAATCAGATATTTAATCCATTAGGTTTTGCTTCACCTGTTGTATTCAAGGCAAAAATCATCATGCAGGAGCTGTGGTTATACAAGCTTAAATGGAACGAGATACTGTCCTCCCAATTGTCGTCACAATGGTTGATCATTTGAAAAGATCTTGCCAACCTGATCAAAATTACAATACCACGTTGGCTCAATATAAGAAGAGCTTCACATTTAGAGCTGCATGGGTTTTCTGATGCATCTCAATTAACAATCTGGTTAGTCATATACTTATCCGTGCATGATTCAAATAGTATTCAGACTCCATTGGTGTGTTCCAAAACTAAAGTGTCTATCCATCTTTGAACAGATTCACGGGTAACAGTTACATAGATAAAATCCCATCCATCAAGGTGAAAATAAATTGTAAGAAACAGAGTTTCCATCATTCAGAATCTTACTCCAAACGCTCACTGAAGATATGTTCCTGGAACATCGAATCCAGCAGATTGCCTCACGAGGTATCAATGCATCACAACTTCAAGAACATCCATTGTGGTGGACCGCACCACCATGGATAAAATCGCTTGAATCATGGCCATCACAGCTAATGTTGAACGACAAACAATGTGAACAACATATCCCGACATATCATTATTAGGCACAGAACCCAAAACACAATATCACTTGGATATCATATACAGATATTCATCGCTTAACAAATTGCTGAGAATGACTCCCCTCTGTCTCATATTCATCGCACTGCTAAGGAGAAATCATGAGATGGCGCCTACTTTCTAGATACCAAGGGAACCTTAGAAAAAGGCAACTCACTTTACTCATACTTTACAACGACATACTTTACTTACGAATTAAAGGTCCTTAACTTCAAGGCTCACTTACCAAGGACCTCATGCATTCAGTCGATTAACAGCGCATGTCGACAATCAAGGAATAATTAGGGTCGGTGGAAGATTCGACAGAGCTGCACTCACGCAAGACAACAAGCACCCGGATATTATCCCACGACAATCACACTTCTCAGCTCTAGTTATCGCTCATGCTCATGAACGAACCCTCCACGGAGGCACGCAACTCACATTAGCGTACACTCGCAAACAATATTGAATCGTTGG
This sequence comes from Ceratosolen solmsi marchali, assembly GCF_000503995.2. NCBI lineage: Eukaryota > Metazoa > Arthropoda > Insecta > Hymenoptera > Agaonidae > Ceratosolen > Ceratosolen solmsi. Next base: position 10,514,364 of record NW_011948417.1, read on the forward strand.
TGGGACATTCCCTGTAAAAACACACATCTCGCGGTGCATTATGTGTGCTCGACAAAGGGGAATCCGTGCTCATCAACTGATGGGCCAACTGCCTGTCTCTAGAGTGACGCCATCACGACCGTTCACTCAGGCAAGAGTTGACTATGCCAGTCCCTTAACCATAAAAACCGGGAAGGGCCGACGAGCAAAAGCTCACAACTTTTTGTGTATTTTGCCACATTAACGGTACACCTCGAGTCAGTCTCTGACTATATAACCAATGGTTTCATTGCTAACATATTCTACTCAGACTGTGGTACAACTTTTATCGGGTCTAATGCCGCGATCAAAAGACTGTACGTTCAAGGCACCCTCGAACATCAATAGATACTAAATATACTTTTCCAAGACAACACTCAATGCGAATTCAACCTACCCGCCACGCCACACATGCGATGCAAGTGAGAACCTGTGGTAAAATCTATAAAATACCACCTGAAACGTATTATCGGAGAGACCTTGTTCACCCTTGAAGAGCTTACCAACTTGCTTGCTCAGATCAAAGCAATTCTCAACTCAAGGCCTTTAGAGCCAATGAGTGACGACCCCAAAGATATACATATGTATAATATAATATTTTAAAGTGAAATTTCTTACACTTTTTTTATGTTCAACTTGAAAACAAGATTTAAAATTTTCTGACTAGTGCCGATTGATGTATCTGTTATTCTAATGTTAGTTAATTCACCTTTTTTAATAATCAAGAACATATAAAAAATTGAAATTAAAAAATGTTCTTATTTATATCTAAAGTTAATTTAAAATAATTGAACTTATTTCTAATATGTTATTTTTACATTTTAAGTCTTTAAAACAATCTTACCTTTTAAAATATTTAACGTTTATAACGTCTTGTAAACCGTATTCCCTATTTTTTTTAATATACTAATTTTACTAGTATTTTACAGTACTATTATTTAATATTTTTTTTATTTGATCAGTATCATGAAAAATGAAATTATATTAAATTTTTACTATTTTAAAATTATTATTAGAATAAGAATCATATGAACAATATTGGTATAAAATTTAAATTGTTATATATTTGTATAATATGTCATATAGAATTTTTAATATTTATATTTTTACAATTTTGTTTTGAATATTTTTAATTTTATATTTTCCACAATATAAATAATAGCATGCAATATAAACTATAAATTAAATGTATATAAATTATAATAATTTTCAATCTAAATTAAATAAATGTAATATCGAATAATACTTAATTGTATATATGATTGTTTGTAAATATGTATTGTAAACTAAACTACATTTTATTTATAAACAATATTAGAAAAATTGTTTTGTAACAAGTGGCCAAAATTTTAATAAGTTTTCATTAGCATACATAGAATTCTATTATAAAATATTTTGTATGTATAGCTAAAATAATAATTTGAATTAGATAAATATAATTTTAACGTGTGTCAAATAAGAATATTTAATTTCATATATTTGAAATAAAAATTTAGGTAAGAAATGAAATTAATGTTATTTATACTTATTTTTACTCATTAAAACTTTATAAATATATTTTTAAAAATTTATTTCATAATATATTTACTTTTATACTTTTCTAAATTACTTTGAAATATATTATACAGAAATTTTTATAATTGATTTGTAGTATTGTTTTAAAATGTTTATTTTTAATTACATAGCAATTAATATTATTAAATACTATATAGTAAAATAAAAATATTTAACAATATACAGCATGTATTCTATTTATTATCTAACAATTTGTCATTGATAATAAATAATTGAATGATATTGCATTGTGATCTACCCATTTTACAAAGTATGGAAAGGATTGACAAATGTATGGTAACATAGCTATACAATTAGTCTCTGTACAATATAAATTCTCAGCTTTGCATCATGCATAAAGACTGTAAGTAGCTTAAAATTGTTTAGTGTCAGTTTCGTAACACTATTTTCATTTTTAAAAGTCATATTTTTTGTAATTAAATGTGAACGACTAATAATTTAATTACCTGATATTTTTTATGAATGTACTGCAATAACATCAAACTATTATTTGCCAAATTAGAACCATTATAAACAAATTATTTTTTGAGTCCTATTAAAAATGCTACATTTAGAAAATCTATACTGTTTTGATAAGATATTTGGAGTAAATATTTATTATCTTTTGCATAAATTTTGTCAAACGATCTAGACGTAAAATAGAACATCATTCCAACAGTCATAATATTTCATTTTTTTCTTTCTTTAAATTTTTTGATGATTGACTAACAATTCCATTAGTAAAAGTTTTGAACTTTGTTGCTTAATCTTATGACAAACATTGTTCAAAAGCCTAATATGCATCAATATATAAAAGTTTGTTAATTTAATGATTTATAATTAATTGACAATAAAATTAATTAATATTTTCAAATGTTTTATTTCATTATGCAATAATTTAAGATTTTATAGTAAATAATAATTTTAATACATTATTTATCTGACAGTTATAACATGAATGTGGTATAGATAAATTTACTTTCATGATATGGAACAAAACACGTTGGGTCAGTAATCAATTAAAAAATTACACGATAAAATTATATGTATTGTATTAACTGTTGCTTATCTACAATTTATATTTCAGTATAAGAGCGGATAATATCAGTTTGTATATCAGAAATAATGTTTGGGACTATATTGTTACATCTTACTTTACAAAACATTTAATTCATTTATGTAAATATAATAAAAATGAATTAATTTTTCTATTACAAGTTATAGGCTTACATTAATTTAATGTTGTTTAATATTATATATAAATTCTTAAATCGGAATTATACATTATATATTATAACTTATGACTATATAATCATATTGTTCAATTGAAGTAAAAGTTTAAGTAATATGAAAAAAATTATACAGCATATGTTTTGCTTAAAATAATAGATTTAAATGATTGAAGGTCTATTTGAAAACTATCTGAATATATAATTTGTAGGTATTTGTAATATAAAATAAGGAAAAAAGATTGTATATTATTATTAAAGTATGACCATATGTTATTGAAAAGTTTAATAAATACTGAAATTCTGTTCTAATGAATAATTTATTATTAAAATCTTATTATATCAAATATAATATTAAAACATTTAAATATATATATTATTATTAAAGAATTTTAAAATAAATTTTCAATTTTTTTGCATTTAAATCTATTTTATTTTTAATACGAATATTTTAATGTTATAATTATTTATCATTAATGTGTAAGGATTGATTTAATAATTTATTATGTTTAAATGGTAACTAATCTAAATACGTTTCACGTTTGTTTCTAGCTATTATTATTAAAAATTATTATCTTTTATTTTTAATTTTTTTATATAAAATTCTGTGCACTATATTATTAGTAACAAATAATTTTATAATCATATTATGGTTAATTCAAATTCTTCATTATAATATTTAAACAATAATGGGTTAGATTTATTAACATTTATTATGTAAAAATTTTTAAGAAGAGCATTAAATAGATACAATCGCTTAATTTATTTGAAAATTAATTTATTACAACTAACGCTATTTACATCAAATATGAAACTTTCAAATCAGATATCCCCAATTATTAAATTAATGATACATTTCAGTCGTTATTATTGTCTACTATTAACTACTACTACGAACTAACAAATATTGCTATTATTTACTACCAATTACTATTACTATATAATAAATATCTATAATTGAACAATGAAAATTAAAAAAGTTACTATTTGGAAGAACTCTACTTTATATTAAAAATATGATTTATCACTAATCATTGGTAACCAGATTAGAATAATTATACTTTAAAGATAAATATTTTTTTATAAATGGAATGTAACAAGATCACATTCCATTTTTACTTTTTAAAGTTTGTTCTTTAGTTCAATTGTTAACTCTTACAACTGATAATGGAATATAGTCACACTGTTCATTAAATTTATTTATTTATAAAAATTATTATTGAACAGTATATATCAATTTCTAATTGTATAGAAAATGTAATTTTTTCTTGCTCTACTACTTGTTTTCACATCTTTTATTCTTTAAACTTCATAAAGCATATAAATTCAAAGTTTCTCTTTTGATTGGTTCCTTCATAATCATATTTCCGTTGTTCAACACATTCCATTGCGTATAACAACGAAACATAATTGTAATCACAAATTGTACAAAATATTCAGAATTATTAAACAAATTTTTAACATTATTTTATAGAAAATTCAATTTTACAACTAAAATTAATTATTGAGGACATTTTACTTATAGATAATGCAACTGAATTAATTAACCAACAAATATTTGTTTCTCTTTACAAAGATTTACATTTATAATATTAAAATGTGATCTCTTAGCATTGTCATCACAAAAAAAGATGACGTGGAACTAGGTTAGATTTAGAAGAATCATGAATTTTTTACTTACACTCGCATTCACATGTAATTCTTTGGTATAAATCTTATTAGATTAACCAATACATTGTAAATATGTTCGAAATCACGGACACACAGAGTAAGTATATCTATATGTAATAAATAGTTAAAAATCCACATTATGTATTAAATAATACAAAATTCATTTATAAATAACTACTGCATATTATCCATTTTTTTTTAAGAAATTGGCGTTGGCCTAGCTGGTTTTGGTATAACATTTTTATTTCTTGGTGTATTACTTTTATTTGACAAAGGACTTCTTGCAATAGGCAATGTAAGTTAATTATATTAATATATATTGTCGATTAAATAATTATTGTGAAAGTATAAAATAAAAAAAATAACATTGAATAAAATTAACTTAATAAGGCGTAATTATTTTTAGATTCTATTTATATCAGGTTTAGGATGCGTTATTGGTCCAAGAAGAACATTTTGTTTTTTTTTTCAAAGGCATAAAATTAAAGGTAGCATATCATTTATAAGCGGCATAATTATTGTATTAATAGGATGGCCAATTGTTGGTATGATTTTTGAAACTTATGGATTCATTTTGCTTTTTAGGTAAGCCTTGTAATCTTTATAATTTTAAAGTATTCTTATTTTATATATTTTTTACTTATATATGTAATATTGAAAAAATTTTTACAAATTAATCAATTTAACAAATACTTGCATGAAATGTAAAAGTATTGATAAATATAAGTGTTAAATATCAATGTTTGTTTTATATTTTTAGTGGATTTCTACCAGTTGCTATCAATTTTATACGAAGAATTCCAGTTCTTGGAACTTTATTGAATATGGCAATTATTAGTCGTATTCTTGATATGCTAGCAGGAGATTCTAATAGAACAAGAGTATGACCTCATTAAAAACTGCTATTCATTCGCTATTTGACTGTATATACAACTCATTAATTAATATTTTTCATTGAATTTTGTCCTTTTCCCAGCTTCATTCCATAAGTAATTTTTTTTACATGTAAATGCTAATTTGATTTATTATATTAATATAAATGTATGAATAAGCAATTATTGTTATCTGTACAGACACAGATTTATAGGTAAATAAGTGTATAAAAATTATTATATATGTACAATACTTCATTTATAAGCGATTGCATTTCCAACATATTAATTAATAGTAGAATAAAAGTGAAATAATATAATTTATAATCAGCCTACAATTATGTTGAATCTTTGTAATTATCAACCATTAGTTATTATCACTGATATCATAAACACGAATATGTAAAAATGAAATGGTTTTCTTATGATTAAAATAAAATTAAATACTAGTGAATTACTATAATTACTATAACTAAGCACTTGAAGGTTTATATGGTTCAAAGTTTAAAGGATAATTCTTAAACTTATTTCTCAAATTAAGTGATCTAGTGCATTTTTATTTAAATTTTGGCGATTATTAATATTGATAGTAAATATAAATATCAAACATTAATTTTCAGTTTATAACTGTTGATATAAAATCCCTCGGATTTTTGTTTTGTTTATAAACAGTAAAATGGATAGGATTGAAAAAAAGTAAAAACAAATTTCGATGTCAACTTTTTGTTTCGATTTTTATTTATCATTCCTGCATACATCCTAACACGAACAAATTAGATGTATACGTTTTCGGTTTCTTGTTACATATCTTACATAGTCGTCTGCATTATTAGTGCAAAATTTAATTAATCGTGTTTTTTTTCTTGTTGTTTTGCTTTTCATGTTGTTATTGACAAAAAATTGATTTTCGTTAAGTTTTAATTATTTATTTCATTATCTACAATGGGCCGAAAATTTTAAGGGCGGGTGCGGCCCATGTCTACCTGCACCCCGCCATCGCCGTTCCGTTAATTTAATTTTGTTATGTATTCTAAAATGATCTTACATCGCGCGTCCATTTTATTTCTTGAATGCTTTAATTTTATAATATTCATTACAATTTTTTGTTTTTTACAAACGTTAAGATCTTAGAGATGCTTAATTTGCATCATCATTGAGTATGTAATGTAATTGAAATGTCACACCGTTTAATTATATGTGTGCATCGGCTTTCCCAACTTTTTACACTCGAAGCTGATAATTTATTTAAGAATAATTATAATTATTACTTTTTTATTTGTATTTAAATATTATGAAATTAAACTGATTCTGTTTTTATACGCATTATCGTAAAATTCAAAATAAAGTTAATTTTTTTTAATTCAATTTTTTCTCATTTAGTTAATTGTATTTAAACATTCAATATAGCTTCTTACACAAATACATGTGCTTCATTTATTATTCTTTTTTCATTTTATTGAGCATTTAATAATATTTTACACAAACGGTCAGTAAAGATAATGGTAGTGCAGTGACAGTGCAGAATAAGCAAATACTGTATTTGGTAATAAATTATGCGAATTTAAAGATCGAACTTTCAATTTCATTATTAAATATTAAATACTCTGCACTTACTGAATGTATGAAATAGAATTCAACTCGCGTATCGTTTTTGGTTTGCGAGCTATGAAATTGTCAAGACAAGTATGTTTTTTGCTTCAACATTGATAATGTGTTACTTGGTATTCAAGATATTTTTTTTTTAAATATTTGTTATACTTTTATATGTAGGGTACAATGATATGGAATTGAAATGTAGGGCGGTTTTATATTATGGAGTGTAACATTTTCACATTTTTTACATTTTCTATCATATATATATATATATATATATATATATATATATATAGTGATGTGTAATTATGACGTGAAGACCGTTTTATAGTTGGTTTATACATTTTTTTTTAAATTTCTTAACGCTTCTCAGTGGTATAGATTATCTGATGGTAATTTTGTTCCTGTTAGTTTAATTATTTTTATTTGCATTGTTAAAGCTTAAAGAAGATTCTTGATTTCATCATAAAGAACAAGTACAAGAGCACCACCAGTACCACGAAGAACGTTGGAGAAAGCACCCTTGAAAAAGGCACCACTACCTTCACTTTTATAGATGGTTGCCCAGCAGTTAGCAGTACTTGTGTACAGAATTTCCGATTTCGCACGACCGGACTGCATCATCATACGTCTACGAACGGTATCAAAAGGATATGAAATGATGCCGGCAACGGTTGTGACGACCTGTTCATGACAATATTTCAGTAAATTATATTATTTACATACTTATACATAATAAATTCACTATAAAATTAAACATTAAAAAAATATCTTTTATTAACATTTTGTTGAAATTCATTTTAGTGAAAGTTGATATAACTTAGAATGACTAATTTTGAACCATATAAAAATTTTGTTTCAAACATTATTTTTAATGAAATCATAATTTATCAGTTTTTTTTAAATGAAAACAATATATCAAACTTTCAAGTTGAAGGTTTTAATTCTTTCAAATATTTCGTTTTTTTTTTAGAGTAAAAAAGAATCGAAATTAAATCTAGTTTAACTAAAAATATATTTGAGAGAAATACATTTAAATTACATATATTGAATAAACTTTTATAAATTAATAAATTCATAGAATTTTCATTTAAGTTTCATGATTTTATAACGAAGCAAAAATTTTAATTTAACTGAATTTCTAAAATACAGATTTTTAATGTAATTTCTTTACTAATTTATTATAATACACATTTTCAATAGTTTTTTTTAATAAAGTTAAAATAACATTAACACTTTTGATAATAACGTAAAGAAATATGGAAAATTTGTTTTGAAACTATTCACTTTTATGCAACTTATTTAAATATGAATTATTAATACTAAAAGAACAATAAAACTAGTGATACAAAACTGAATTACTTAATATATTCACTTTTTAAAATGAATATAAACATCTTTTAAATAAGAAACGATATGTAATAATTTTTATGAAAACAATAATTAACTACTAACCTGTGCAATACCCCAAGAAACAAGGAATGGAGTTTTCTTCGGATCTGGAAGCATGCCACGAGCGGTATCGTAGAAACCGAAATACGATGCGCGATAGATAATGATACCTTGGACTGATACACCAAATCCTCTATAGAGTCCTGAGAGACCATCAGATACGAAAATCTTTTTCAAACAGTTTCCAAGACCTGTAAATTCTCGTTCTCCACCAGCTTTACCAACATCGGCAGCCAGTCTACGTATATATATTTATGATGTAACAATATAAATTTTTATATTACATTAAAATTTTTTATTTACAATTAAACTAAGATTATGTTAATTATACTTAAAAAATCTAATAATTAAATCAATCATTTTCTTTTAAGGAACAAATATGGTATTTCTGTTAATATTTATAAACAAAAAAGATATTTCGAAATTTTTAAAAGATAAATATACAAACAATCATTATGTAATTCATAAGTATAAATAAAACATTTGATTTTCTGATTATTCATAAGATTTAAAAAATTTTTGTCTTTTTGAACGAAGAAATTACATTACAAATTAAAGAACAAAATTTTACATATCAAAATTATTATGTATTATCTGGATAGTGATAGTTCAATGAGATACATTACCTGGTTCTGGCAAAGTCAAGTGGATAAACAAAGCACAAAGATGTAGCTCCTGCAGCACCACCAGATGCTAGGTTACCAAGAAAGTAACGTCCAAATTGAGTATTTTTGTCAACTCCACCAAGGAATACTGATTTATACTTGTCTTTGAACGCGAAATTAAGTGCCTGAGTGGGAAAATAACGGATGACGTTGGCCAAGTTTCCACGCCAAAAACTGAAAAAACCTTGTTCCCTGGGAATACGAATGAAGCAATCAACCATACCTGATAATAGAAAATTTAGTGTATTAGCTTAGTTATTTGAGAAAATATTATGTCAAGTTTAAGCTATATTTCTTTTTCAAAATTAATTAAAAATTTTTAAATAAATAATTAAATTTGTATACATAAATAAGAGTAACTTTGAAATACTTTATGTGTACATAAGACATTTTCTTTTAATAATGAATTATTTTTAAAAATTAAATTAATATTTTGAAAGTTATTTGGTATAATGGATATTTAATCATTTTAAATTTGTTAATTATTTTGCTAACTCTTTATGCCGAAATTTGTATTATTTAAGTAACGAAATATATTAAATAATAAATTAGATTTAAAGAAGTAATATTCAACAATTTTTAATGATCAAATATAATTAAAGAAAACGCTGTAAATTTAATTTTATTACACTTAAAGATTTCAAGAAAACGCATTTAATTAAAAAACAATTTTTTTCGATACTGCATTTGTATCATGTATATTTATCCAGCATAAAAGAGGAATAATGATTTTATCTAATAGATTTAATTATACATATTATGACATACAATTACTTATGTAAAGTTGTTGATAATGTAATCGCTTTAAGAAATGTTAGTTAAGACGCGATAAACGTATTTTTATTTAGTGACAAAATTTTTTTCAAATTTAATAAGTCATTAATAAACCACAAATAACAAAATAAAAGTTCTGTTATCAATTAATTTACAGTTAATTTTTATTTTAGCAAATTAATATTCAAATGTTGTAGAGTACTTTATATTATACAATCTTTTTGTGTACATATACAAGCATATTTCAATTCTGTAATTTAATTTTTTTTTATATAATTTTAGTGCATTATCTCCACTACTTAAATATGATTTTTAAAAATAATTTATAATTAATGCACAGAAGAAAATTTTAATAAAATATATTAAAAAAAATTTTTTTTCTGAATTAAATTTTGTACAATCAACACATTTAATACCCTATCTTTTAATATGGTATATGCTGATATAAATAATTGTTTTACAATTTTTAAACTTAATTTATCAAAAGAAAAGATAAATGTATAATTTAAAATCATTCCATTTAATAATTAAGATAATATTTCTTGATATATATCTTTAAAAAAATGTAATAATACACAGCTTTGACAGGTTTCTTTAATTAAATATATTCATAGCATTGGCAAGTTTTCTATTCTAAAACATTTATATAACAATATATATATAAGTAATTTTATGTATTTTATTATAAATTTTAAATTGAAAAATTTAACCATAACATTAATATGGCATATTAACATAAATTAAAAAATACAATATATTGTAATATATTTTTTTTTAATATTCAATTATTATATAAGCAACAGGAATACACATTTGACAAAAGTAACATTAGAGAGTACAAGATAAATTTTAAAGATTAAAATATGTATTTTTCAATTAAATTAGTTTTTCTAACTGTAGGTAAATTGTTAGAAATTTTCTTTTATAATTCAATAGAACAAAAAATTTTATTTAAAATTGTTTTATTTCAATTTTATTTTATTATTATTTTATTACTTTTTAAATACAAAGATATATTATAATTTTCTAATTCTTGGCTTTATTGAAATAAAAATTAAACAACATTTTATAATTAAAATATTTAATTAAATATATTTATTATGAATTTATTTATTTTTCATGTCATAATTTAAGAGATGAAAATCATTAATATAAGCAAATACTCGTATTTGTAGAGACGATAATTTTGTAACCTAGAAAAATGTTTGGATAATCTTCAAACTTGCGCTTTTGAAATACAGTTGACTATGCTAAGAATGCTGTACATTCTTAGCTGTGAAGGTCAGGGTCTAACCTAAACCTAATGCAGACATAACATAACTCACGTACATGCAGCGAATACGATCAATATAATTTGAAGCCAATATATGCAGCAAGATATATTAATAGTATAATGTTTAATTTCTATTATTTGATTAAAATAATTAAAACAATACTATTTTATAATTAATATTGTTGATAATTTCATAATGAATATTATTCTAATAATTAATGCTTGGGAATGAAATAATTATAAGTTAACTATTACACTAAATTTATTAACGATTAAGTCGCAATTAGCAATACATATTCACAAATATTAAATTAAAGATAAAGGTTATTCGAATTGAACAAGAGTATTATTGATGGATTCTACATAAAATATATTATGAATTATACAATCTTAACAAAGTTTATAACGTTCATACGTATTTCGACAAGTAGTACGAAAACGCACTAGTGATCTCAAAATTAAGTTAATCAATATTAATTTAGATTCATTTTAAGTTGATCTAGTAAAAATAATTTAGTTTGAAATTTTAAAAACAATAATTTAATTCTATAAAAATGAAGTTCCATAGTTAATTTTTCGGTATAACACATTTATAAGTATTCACTTAAAATCGACGTGACTGAACCCGCCATATTGGTCCGCATCGTCATTGATCGCATACTGTATACGAACTATTCACGCGTGTACTACCTGCTGTTTCTCTTTCACACTTATAATACAATACTTTTCAATCATATTTGAATTTTTAATCGGATTGATTATATTCTAATGAATTCTATCATAGCTTTTCACAGAGTTAAACTAAGTTTATTAGCTTTTACTATTTAATAATTTGTGCCCCCTGCCTATTGAATTGTACATTCAATATTATGCGACTGCCTTTTTGTTTCCTTTATCAATTTAATGTTTTGAAAGCGATGTAAACGATAAGTTTACTTATATAAGAGATATCTATCCATATTAGAGCACCAATATATTAAAATATGAAGATACTATATTTTTCAACAAGCATTACATAATACAGAATCGATTAAATATTTTATTTAGATTCTTGATTTTTAAAAGAAATGACGAAAGAAGTTTAATTAAACTAGATGTACAATTAAATTCAGGATGCTGATCATGTGTCGTTGATACACTGTCACTACTTCATTCAACTGTACTGTATTTTCCTGTTTCTATTCATTGTAGAATGTACATATGTATTTTATTCTATCTTACTCGCATGCGCACCCATATCCACACCCACACACACGCACTGGGACTCGAAAATACTCTCTTTGAAATTCCATTTATTTATTTCAATTTCTTTGACTCTGTTCAATCTCTCTTATGTGTGGCACCGCATATGAACACGAGGCAGTCATTCGAATCTAAACTATTTTCAATGAATGAATGTTGACACTCAGAAACATTCGAAATATTGGAACACTTCATCTGATATTGATATTTCAAGAATGTAAAAATTAAGTAGAGTATTATTATATACTCACCTTTGTAGCGCTTGTCCTCAGCGATTTGCTTGGAGATATGCTGAACTTGGAGCAACAATTTAACACGCTCAATAGGCGCTACAGCGGTTTTAGAAACGGCAGCGGCAATTCCACCGGCAAGAAAATCTTTGGCGAATGCCACAGGATCTGTTAGACTAGACATTTTGTGAGTTAGGTGGTTGACGTGAGAAGAGTTAAAAACGGGTTAAAAAGAGGAATAGAGGAAAGTCTTGACTCCTATATCGAACGCGCGCCGGACGACGAGTGAGCGAGGCAAAGTTCTTTTCGGCTCAGGAGAGTCTCTACTAAAAATAGACGCGTAGGTCACGTGTTCATCTTCTGCGCAGATCCCGGTTACGCCTAATGTACCTCGCCAAACCAGAGATCATTAAGGACGTTGGAAACTTAACGCCTATCAACTTCTTTTAGTATCTAGAAAAATTCTATTTGCGAGCTGAATATATTATAATACATTGATTTATTTTATCAGATAATACTTTTAACTTTAAATAGTAATGAACATTCAAATTGCATGAAAAGTTTCCGGTAACGATGAGCCAATCAAACAAATACATGAGTTTTTAATGAGTTAAGGCAAGGATTATTACAAGAGACAGCAAAGTGATTGGGATAATGTATCAAAAATTTATAATTTTTCTAGAATAGTTTTATTCACAATTTTTGGAATCAATATTTAATTAAAATATGATGATGATAGATAATAATATGCTGAGTTTTCAATTTTGTTAAATTAAAAAGTTGAGCAGCTTTTAAATGTCCCGCTTTAAAAATATAAAAGAAAATTTCTTTGATCGCAAGATGGCATCATCGGGTGATCTAATAAATCTATTATGATCCACATTTGCTATTAAATTCTACGTCAATAAGAAAACAAATAATCACAATTTAAATAAATAGAATTAATTATGTAATCATAAATAATAATATTATGAGATGAATAGTAAAAAAATGTAAGAAAATAGCTATTAAATTTTGAAGCTCGTAGACATAAAATGTATAGAGTTGCCATTATTTTGAAGTTCATGAATAACGTTATATGCATTTAATGTCAGATCATTAGTACTTGTAACCAAAATACTTTTTTGCTTTATAATTAATGCATAATGAAAACTCCGTTTCTTATTGCCCAGGCCTCATTATTAATAATTGGATTAACGCAGTGATTGATATTTGTGCACAAGAGTTAAATAAATGAATGAGCAACTAGTATTATGTTTTTACTCAATACAATGTCGTTACATCCTTTCGCTATAAATGATCTATATGTATATAATATTTTATTTAATTTTTTTTCAATAACCTCTACAGGTACAAATCTTTCATTGTATATATAATAAATAGGTAAAATCGCCACATTTACTGAAATAGAAATTATTATTGTCCGTACAATCTTACTTCGTTTTCATCAATTTATGATTTCTTAAAAACAATTAGAAATTTTTAACATATTGTGGAAAAAAATGAATACCATATTATACGTATCGACAAAATTAATTTAATATTTATACATTATATTTTTTACATATATTTTCTTAATATGCATTTGATCTCAGAAATTAATTTCGTACAATACTATATTTTAAATGTAATGAAATAAAATGGACATATAAATATTTATCATTTATCTTTTTATTTATCTCATTTGACTAGATATAGATTACATTAAAATTTAATATAAGCTTACAATAAAGTAATATTTTTAATGATCTAAAATATTTTTTTATTTTGACCATTTTTTGAAGTATAATTCATTTTAATGATGCATTAACTTTGTTTAATTAAATTACACAAAAATTGTTATTTCGTAAAATCTAAAATAAATATTTTTAGTTTTGACAGTACTATCGAAATAACTGTAACTGTAAATACTTGTTCGTTTCATTTTTAATTAAATCTTAGAAGAAATATTTTCAATCAAATTCAATATTTTTTAAAGTATCATAATTTACAAATACAAAAGTCAAAATTTAATTAAGATAATTTAAGTTAAACTTATATAGTTCCATAAAATTTCTATTACTTTGACAAATTAAAAAAAGAATTTTTTTTAAATATATATTGATTATAATTAATATAATTTTTAAAATTAACATTTATTGATTTAACACAGTAAACATATCAATTATAACCCAAATGTAAAAATGCTGTACCATATGATAAAAAATAGGCTATAGTTAATGATTTTATGTTTATACACATTTTTTATGAATATACTCATAATTTGTTAAATTACTGTTTATTTATACATGATCTTTCATTCAATCATTCAATCTTTCATTAATCTCTCTTAATATTTGTTTAGAATGTTGTTTATTAATTCTGTATCATTATTTATCGATTTCTCTTGATAATCTCATTCACTCCTGTGACCTCTTGTGCTCCATCTTTCATTATTCGGAAGTGACAGTATTGAGAGATTGACAAAAAGATGACAAATAAATGGGTCATCGGGGCATGAAGCAAGGGATTACGCAAAGACTTTTGGCGTAGTTCCAACATTGTTGGATTAATGCATAAATGCACGAGCCCGCCAACGTTCAATAGACTAACAGCATTGCGATTTGCAAGAAATTCATATATATTTATACATGGCACTCATGCAGACCTTGTCAATTGTCATAGCATATAATAAGTATATCTGCTGAAATGTATTGAAAGAATAGAGGACTTGCGTTCCAATTTATTCTAGGATACTTTTTATTGTTTATATAATACGTTTTATATAAAAGCAATTTTATATTTTCAAATTAAACAATTGATTTGTTGTAAAAAATGATACGTTATTTTTAGCGCTTTAGAAGAATTATTTTTAATATGAAAGATTTTATTAATGTTTACTATGCATTTAACATTTTGTACAACTTTTATATTTTCTTATGTTACTTTTAAGATAAGTCAATCAAAAAATTGAATATTCTAAATCAATTATTTATACTATGTTAATTTTTTTATGAAAACTCTTTTTTAATAAATTATATTTATCTGCATATATTACATTTTAGTATTTTATTAAAATTTTACCATTATTACATAATTTCATACCATTAATACATAATATTAGTGCTACGTATTAAAGCTATATAAAGATAGAAATCCAAATATCGGATAAATAAACATTACATAAAATAATCGGGTTGAATAAATTGGACCAAAAATATTTGTTAAAACAATTAATAATATTTAAAAATTTATTAAATATGTAAGACTCAAGATGTTTGAAGATAATAACAGAAGGTTTAGAAAAAAGACATATTTTGTAAATAATAAAATTGTCATATTTAATAATTTATTAAAAATTAATAGTAGTAAGTACCTCTTATCAAAAATAATATTATTTATATTGAAATTATTTATAATGCATTTAATTAAAACAGTATTCATTTAAGGAACCAAAAAAATTGAAAAAATAAAATATATATATTAATTGAAAAATAATTATGAATTTTTATATTTAATATAATTATGAAAGATATTTTATTACAATTGGAAAATATATATTTTACTGTTTTTTATTATAATAATATATTACATTTTTAATTGTTTCATTTAATAATATAATATAAAAAAACTTAAATGTTTATCATGATTTAAAAATTGGCCGAAAAAAATAAAAAAAAATTTATCTAATTAAATTAATTTTTTAATCAGTATATTAATGTTTTTTATATAATTTGGATTATTATTTATTAATAAAAGTTATGATATCTAAATTTTTAAAAAATAAGGAAAATGGTAACAATTTGTAAATAAAATAAAAATTCTTTTGGTACTGTTAATATCTACTACTAAAACATAATTGAATGTGTTTCAGATAGATAGCATTTATACGATTACATTGATAAAATAATATAAAAGATATTTAAGTATATTTACTTCCTTTTAATAAGCAAAATTATTATGATAAATAATTATGTTTATAATTATGTAAAGAAGTCTTTACAATTAATTATGAGATATATTAAAGTTTATAAAGTATATATTTGGCTTAGAAGAATTTTAGTGAAAAAGTTTTATTAAGGCAACTTGAATATGTGATGAATTACTTCAACGAACGTGTATACATTAATAATTGAAAAGGTTGTTCACTTTAAGCACTTAATCTCACAATACTTAAAATATTCTTGTATAACTTGTAATGTTACTATTGAATTGTAAGTTGAATTCTTTTATGTCACTGAAGATTTTCTTATTTTTGTTGATTTTATAGAACACAAGTTATTTCGTTTCTTACTTAGAGTATGCGTAAGTGAATTAAATTCTTATGTAAAAATCTGTATATAATAATATAAAGTGATATTAATATATAGCAATAAAAATATATAAAGACATATCGCATTTGCTATTAAATTTTTCAATTTATATAGTGCAAAATTATATTTTAACTCATTAAATATATATAGAAAATCTTATTTTTGCTTAAGTAAAAGGTGGTTTTAAATTGAAATCCTTTTCAAATTTATTAATAGAATATAATAATAATCAAAATATTTACTATAAATATATAATGAGAATTATTATATTTATAATATTAAGAGCTATGCAATAAATTAATATATATATATATATATATAATAAAGTCGTTTTATATACCAGGCATGAAATATCTATATCTAGACAAAAATGTTTAGAATCAGGAATATTAAAAATTGAATTTATAATTAAAAATAAATATTCCGATATTTTTAATTTGTCCAATATCGTTAACAAGTTTAATAATTTTTAAATAATGCAACTATCACAATTAATTCAAAAAAATAAACAAGGCAATAATCATTATTTAAAAGAACGCAGTTTCGCAAAAATGTTGACGGTACACATACAAATATGTGCTTGCATGTAGATCTATGTATTAAGTAACGAAAATACAGTAAAATTATTGTTTCTAATGATCACAGCCACGGAGAGTATAAAAAAACATTATTTTCAGAATACGTATTCTAATCTTGTGTTGATTTTCTATACGACTCCCTTTTGCAAATATCTCAATGTCAGACCTAGACAATAGTGTTTTCATATTCTACTATGATTTAATGAATTAGTATACTGCATAATTCTATAAATTTTCAGCGGCTTTATCAATATAAAATTATATTATACATTTTAAATATGACGTTAATTTAAAGCATTTAAAATCATAGGTTTATTAATTGTACAAATACTGTTATAAAGATGTGAAGTGTTACAAAAACAAAATAAGTAACATATTGATAAAAGAATTTAGACATGCCTTATTTATTTATAAATTCAAAATTTCAGTCACGAATATTATTTGTTTTTTACGTGAAGATTTATAATGAACTATTTATTAAAATAATTTTATAAATTGATATTTATTTAAATTAAATGTATAGATATTTGCGATTTATTTGACACTAAAGCGTATAGCTGTAGCTTGAAAAAAATAAAACAATAGGAATAAAACAATAAGAATAAAATATTTTAAATATGAATAGATAATTTTATATTAAATGTATTTATATTCGTTTCTCTATAATCTAATGGCACTGACAATAATTTTGGAACCATCTACATATTCTAATCATTTAATGGAATTGAAAACTTGTCGATTAATTTTATAAGCACTTACTATACTTATGTTAAAAATTTTATATTGACATGAACTCCATAACAAAACACTATTTATGGTAAAAATTTATATTGACGTTTTGAAAACTTTTTGACTTTAAAAACAAATAATTACAATTATAATACATGATAAATAGATCCTTTTATTTATCCAAAATTGTAACGTAAATTTGTACATTACATAAAAATTTGTTTTAAAGTAGACATCTTTTTTGTATTATTTCCAACTATGAGTTTTCATAAAATTTAAGCTATCTAATATTTGCACTATTTATATACCGGTCTCTTCTGCTTGTGTTTTTATATACTTTCCACTCACTCTCTTACACGTCACTTTCCAATTCAGATGTCTCATTATGGATTGATCAGATATTTTTAAATTGTAAAAGTTGTAAATAATTACTGTTAGAATTTATTCATGATTTTAGTAATAAATCGTACATCATATAATTTGTTAGATTATTTAAATATTCAAATAAAATAAAATATAAGAATTTAATTTAATTATGACAAATTAAAATTACTTTTTAAATTTCATTCATATTAAAGTATGATAATACAGGTAATATTCGATTATTTCTTTATTAATCATATATTGAAAAAATATTAATAAGCAAATATAAATCATAATATAATCTTTCATTCATAGAAAATATTCTTAATAATATTGCATAACATTACCATATAAAATTGTTCAATATAAAATCTAGTAAATAAATCTAGATAAGCTTTTATCATTTACATTTAAAACGACATAATTATATAAAAATTATGTTTATAAATATTTTCAGAGTAATAATAATAAATTTTGATTCTGTATTAAAATATTATTGCATATAACACATAAATATTATATTTACAATAAATAATTATGAGTCAAAATTCAGTATATATATATAATTTTTTTCAAAGTTATAATAGTTTTCTACTACAAGATTATGACGTATTATTAAATATATTAGTATTTAAAAATATTTTTATCCAAAGCAGATATTGTTAATAATAATATTTAAATTTCACAATATAAACTTGATATAATATTTCTTTTATAGTATTTTATGTTAATTATAGAAAAATTAATGATTAAAATATTAATTGAAAAATTAGATACTTCAAAACAGGTAAATTTTTTTTTCTTATCATTATAAAAAATTGTTATTATTATTATTTTTTAACTATTTAATAATATTTATTATTTTTTATTAAATATCCATAGCAAAATTATATTTCTTATTTTCAAAATTTTAATAATTTATTATTTAATTGATTTAATATATATTTATTAATATAAATATTAATAAATGAATGATTAAATTCGATTTATATAAAAATCATTATAATAAATTTAAATTGTAAATTTAAAAATTATGCACTAGTATATATTATATATTTTAAAAAATATCTAAATAAAAATGAACTTAATTTTAATAACTGTACATGCGTTTAATTCTGTATACAGTCTATAATATAAAAAAATTTGATAGCATAAATTGATTACACTATCTATATTATCTTAGCAATAACTAAGAATTATATTAAGATATATGTCTTCAATTACACGGCGGGAAAAAATGTTATAAAACATCCGTAAGGATTGAATGAATATTCAATACTTTTACATGGCAAATTTTAATGATATGTTGTATATATATAATTGATGTACTGTGATATTTTAATTATCATGAAAGATTTATTTTATTTATTAACTACTTCATTTACAATAATACTCATATTTAGAAACTAGGGACAGGTATTTGGATAAACATTTTGCTTATTATATTTTTTTTATAATTTAACGATAATTCTAACAAATAATATATATTCAAGATTAGTAAAAGATATTTAGTATTTTTATAATTATTGAAAAAACAATATTTTATAATAATAATATTCTATAATTCATAAAATCGTCAAAGAATAATGTAAATAATAAATTAATGATTGAACGCTAAGAAAGTTGGATAAAATTTATTAAAATGAAACAATTAAATTACATAAAAGAAAAATAAATATATAATAACTAGCAAATGACATTAAATTTCTACAAAAATTATAATAGTGATTAATCATAGCACAATATGTAATCAAATTAGAGAAATTGATGACATTGTTTAAAATTAAAAAAAAAACAAATCTAAAACACTTAATATTGATCGATCTGCAATAAAATATAATGCACTGTGCCATCTTACAGCATTTTCTGTAAATACTAAATGCAAGTTTAATAAAAAGAAATAAAGAATACAGGAATATGAAAAAGAAATGGCAAAGCATATAAAATTAATACTTGATTAAAAGTTTGAAGTTTTTTGCTTTCAACAATAAAAGCGTAAGCAAAAGTGATTCATCACGGTAATTCTATCATAATGATTATTAACTTGAACATTCTTGTATTTAGTTTTAAATAGTTTTCAAGCAATTTATAACCTTAAAGGTATACAAATCTTTAATAGATTCTTTATATGTTGTTTTTTATTGTTGATGATTTTGGTTATTTTTAGCCTTGTATTTACTATACAGTAATAATTAAGAAGATATAATTTATCATGTTTTTATAGATAGTGCTGTATTTTGACGATTCGAAAATTATGAGTTTTATTTTGATATTTTTGTATGCAGTCATTATTAACAGGTTCACCACATGTTATAATTATTTTTTTTAGTGCAAGCACTATTGTTATATAATATTTTCAATTTGATAATTCTATTAAGTACATCTGTTTAGAATTAAGGAATATAATTATTAAGATTAGGTTTGCTACTTTTATCTGTATTAATTAGGGGAAATTTTATTATACATTTATTTCAAATAATTTTCAAATGTAACAACTAATTGTATTGTAACTAATAAAATATTAAGAAATTGTATAGTTTTTAATAAAGTATATTGCAAAAATATATATTCTATGTAAATGATACTAAAATATTAAAAACTATATTCTCGTTAAAGTAATATTTTTAATAACCTAAATTCTATTTAAATGTTATTAATATATGAAAGTTTATTGTAAATTTTTAATAATTAAATTTGTTTATGACCATATTTTTGTTAAATTATAATAATTAATATTAAATTATTTCAATTAAATTGTAAAATATTAATATTTATATGCTGTAATATTATATAAATTATACAAATGTATCATGACAATAATAGCTTAATAAAGTTCTTTTTTTAATTATATTATTTTTCTATAAAAATAAATACACAAATTAAAGATTAATATAATTCTAGTAAATTATTATTTCTGCCAATTTATAAATAATAAATAAACGAGTATTTTAATTAAAAATTAATATTAATTATTAAAATTTAAGTAATTGGTTAATAAATTATATTTATTGCATTACTATTATTTGTACTTAAAAATGTACTTGATAATTATATATTATTAGCATCATGTTTTTATATAATTTTAAAGTAATAGTACTTAATAATTTAATAATATAATAGAAATCACAAAACAATCTTTTTTAAGTTTTCATAGAAATGTCTTGATATAAATTAAAGTGATGTTGCCTGAAACAGAAGAAAATGTTGCAAATATGACAGAAGGTTTGTAAATGTATTATTTAATTTATTGTATATTTTAGAAAATCTCAATTTAATATTTTTATTCATTTAAAAGAATATCTTTTAATAATAAAAGTTGTTTGTATATCAATTTTTTTAGTATTTATTTATTTTCTATAAAAATAAATAGTTTAAAAATATATAAATACATAAGATCTAAAATAAGAAAAAATTCATTTTATAGAGGATGAAAATCAACCAGGCTATGAGTATAGAACACAAAATGGTAAATATATTTTGTAAACTTTAAAAGTGATATCCTAATTGTATTAAATTTGTAGTCATTTTTAATTAATTATATTATATTTTATTCTGAAATTGTTTTTGAATGGATAAATGAAAATTTATAAATAATAACTTATTATGAAGTATTATAAAAAGATATTGCTGTTGCTATATATATATATATAACTTTAACATTCCATATAATTTAATAAGTATATTTCTAAACTATTTTTATTATAAATTTTTAACGCAGCTTTAACATTTTATTATAATTAATAAACAATAATTTAAAAAATTAATATTTTTCTGCAACTCTATTTGAATTTATATTCACTTTTTTGTATCTCTTACAAACTTTAGCAGTTAAAATCAGTTATCTATATTTAAGTGAGTTAGTTCTATCATCTATCATTGTACATATAAAATGAGGCTTCGTTTTTAATTAATTTTAATGTATTTAACAAGTACTAAATTTAAATTTGGAATTTTTTGTCTTATTTTAGAGACAATTGATTCACGAGTAGTTCAAGGTGAAGATCTTCACGAAGAAATGACAGAAATGAGTTTTTCTGGATCATGTCAAGATACTTTATTAATTCATGGCTTAGGGCAAAGGGAAAATAATGATATTACTAGTGTTTGCACTACTAGTACTTGTGTATCAGACCATGGTTAGTTAATTTTTTTTAAATATTAATAACATTTTAAATTATTTTCATAGAAATATAAAATTAATATTTTCATAACTTTAATTATTTAATGTTATTTCAAATTTTACCAGAAAAACATATATATTGTAAATTTAATTGCGTTTAAATAACTTATTTGATAACATTTATTGAATAATAATCAAGAAGGATTTAGTTAAAAATTTATAATGCTGATTAACTCCTTTTGTATCCTATCTATTAATTACTGTTTATATTTTAATTTAGTTTTATGTGGTTATACATATTTTTATATTGTATAGTAATAATTAAATAACAAACTTTCAATAAATTATAAAAATTTTAAATTATAAAACAGAAGAGTAAATTCAAACAAAATAATTTTTCAATCCAAATTGATTATTACAGAGTCTAATTCTAGTAAAGTAAGTATTGTGACTGTTGTATTTCCGTGGGGTGCTCAAAAAGAAATAATGAAATCTCAGCAAATTGAGGATAATAATCTTCGACCAGGGGAGTTTGTGATGCAATCCCTATTTGCAGATTTTACAATTCAAGCTGAAAAGAAAATGGAAGCTGTTATGACAGAAACGGTAATGTTTTTTATTTATGTAAATTACTTTTTACTTGTATAGTGTGTACTTAATGTAATATTTAATGAAATGTATTATTTTAAGTTTTAATAAACACATTTATGTTAATGACTTATAATAGAAATATAATGTAAAAAAATAATAAAAATATTAATATACATAAACTAGTATAATAATTATATGACAAAATAATTATACTTTTGTTAGGAAAAGCCACTTTCTAAAGTTTTACAAAGAGGTGAAGATTCTCAGTTTGATCAACTTTTATCTGCCTTTGGATCGGTCGCTGAACATTGTCTTCCTTCCATATTGCGAGTTCTATTTAATTGGTATGAGAGGCAATTTATTGATCATGGATCAGATCAAAAAAAAATTGCTGCTGCAAAAGAAGATCAGAAAGGGAAAAGGTAAATGAAAGATATTACAATTTAGGTTTTAGAACATTGTAAATAATATATAGATTATTTTATAAAAGTACTCTAAATTTTTATATTGTATTTTATATCGAATAATATATTTTAATTTTAGTATAATGTATACAATAGTATCAGGAAGTGTAGAAACAATTGAAAAAAGTGAAGCTGATCTACTTCAAGAGAGAAGAGATTTGGCAGTAGAATTTATTTTTTGTTTAATGTTGATTGAGATATTAAGACAATTACCATTTCATCCAGGTCATGAAAATTTAGTTTTATACATTGAAAATATTGCTTTTAAGCATTTTAAATATAGAGAAGGGTTAGTATTTAGTAATTAAATAGTAATAAATTTTAATAATTATCAATAATTATGTAATTATTATAGCATTCAAAATGAACCAAATGCAGGAAATATTCATATAATAGCAGATTTATATGCTGAAGTAATAGGTGTTCTTGCACAGTCTCGTTTTATGTCTGTTCGTAAACGTTTTGTATTAGAATTAAAAGATTTGCGCGCTAAAGAGCCTGGTCCACATACAACACAGTGCATAATTTCATTATTGATGGGTATGAAATTTTTTAGAGTTAAGGTAAATTAATATTTTATTCAAAATGGTTACATTATCGATTGTAAAGATTACTTAAAATGTTAAATTTTAGATGGTGCCTATAGAAGAGTTTGAAGCATCTTTTCAATTTATGCAGGAATGTGCTCAATATTTTTTAGAAGTAAAAGACAAAGATGTAAAACATGCACTAGCTGGTTTATTTGTAGAAATTCTTGTTCCTGTTGCAGCTGTAAGTAAAATATTATCTTAATTATATAAGTTAAAATATTTTAACGCTTTTATTATTAACTTTTTTATATACAGGCTGTGAAAAATGAAGTTAATGTTCCTTGTTTGAAAAATTTTGTAGAAATGTTATATTCTACGACGTTAGATATGTGTACAAAAAATAAACATCGTCTAGCACTTTTTCCATTAGTTACATGTCTCTTATGCGTTAGTCAAAAAATCTTCTTTTTACAAAATTGGCATTATTTTTTAGCAATGTGTCTCTCTCATTTAAAAAATCGAGATCCTAAAATGTGTCGTGTTGCTTTAGGTATGTTTTGTATTTATAATTTTCTTAAAATATATTAGTAAATATAAATAGTTTGATTATACAAATATTTGAAGAATTTTTATAATAATGCTATTGAATAATTTTTATAACAATATACACTTGTAATAAATTATTTGTCTATTAAAAAATAAAAATGAAGATATTATAACAATTTTCCAACTATATAGACCATAAATTATTAAAAATATATTGTAAGTTATTGAAAATACAATGTATAAGCATACTTTTTATGCTATCATTTATAGAATGCTATTTTATAATAATATTTAAAGTTTTTTTTCTTCTATATTAACTTATTTTCTAATTTTTAAACAATTAAAAATTTGAAATTCATTGGAAGAAAAAAAAATATAAAAAAATCATTAATTAATTGTAATTTTTTTCGCAGAAGCTCTTTATCGTCTTCTATGGGTATATATGATTCGGATAAAGTGTGAAAGTAATTCAGCAACACAAAGTCGTCTACAAAGTATCGTAAATTCGTTGTTTCCAAAAGGCTCGAAAGCCGTAGTGCCTCGTGATACACCTCTCAATATCTTCGTAAAAATTATTCAATTTATAGCACAAGAAAGATTGGATTTTGCGATGCGTGAGATTGTCTTTGATTTACTTTCCGTTGGTCGACCTGTTAAAATTATTCTTACCCCCGAACGTATGAGCATTGGTTTGCGTGCATTTCTCGTTGTTGCTGACAGTCTCCAGCAAAAGGAAGGTGAACCACCAATGCCAAGAACTATGGGTGTTCTACCAAGTGGAAATACAATGCGTGTGAAAAAAACATATTTAAACAAGGTTGGTAGAATGTTGGTGGAACTGTTATTCAGGAATAAAATTTAATTATTGATAAATTATAAATTAATAAATTAAAATTAATAAATAAATGATAAATTGATAAAGTATTAAAAATTAGTATTCAATTTTATGAAAACATTACCTATGTATTTATATTAAAATTGTTAATACGAATTACGTTTGATTCTTTCCATTCAAATTATTAAATGGGATGATTGTTTATATTAATTTCGAACAATTTGCAAATAATTTAGAAATTTGTAATTTGGAAGTTAATGTTTTATATAATATATTTTTATAATAATAATGTCTGTAAATCATTGTAAAAATTAAACATTTTTTAGTTTCAAATTAATGTTTACATTAATTTACAATTAATTTACAAATTACCTAAATTAATGTTTGATTAATAACAGTACTGTTTCTTGCTATTATTTTGGAAAAAATAAAAAATAAGCTAAAATTTGAAAAGCAATAAATAATATAATTTAATTGCTAAAGATGGAAAATTATTTATATTTGTAAATATATTTGTAAAAATAGTTTTATTATAAATGAAATATCTTTTATATGCAGATGCTGACGGAGGATACGGCAAGGAGCATTGGTATGTCCTCGTATTTTCCTCATGTACGACGTGTTTTCGTGGATATCCTGCGAGCTCTTGATGCACACTATGGACGACCCCTCATGATGACGAGTACACAAAACATGAATAAGGAACCCGATGAGATGATTACTGGCGAGCGTAAGCCGCGCATTGATTTGTTTCGTACGTGTGTGGCTGCAGTACCGCGTCTTATACCTGACGGGATGACTGGACCCGAACTCGTTGACATGCTCGCGCGACTCACTGTTCACATGGATGAGGAATTGAGAGGCCTAGCTTATCAGAGCTTGCAGACACTTGTTCTTGATTTTCCAGATTGGCGACAGGATGTCATACTTGGATTCACACAGTTTTTAGCTCGAGATGTACAGGTAAGTTATTTTTAAATGGAGATAAAAACTATTAAAGAAGTGGTTTTCTTGATAATAATTTATTAAATATTCAAATTTTTAATAACTATGATATTAAGAAATAGTTATACTTCTTCAGGACACATTTTCTCAATTACTTGATAATGGGTTACGTATGTTATTGCAATTGCTGACTTGTTGGAAAAATGCTTTGGTGAATCCAAGCACTAAAACAAAGGAACAGCCGGTCGATAGCATGAGATTGAACAATCGGATAATCGTCGATGTTGGACTAAAGAAAAACGAAGTTGCAAATCAGAAAGTTGAATCTGTTCCAAACGTTTTTCATCTTGTGGAAGGTTTTTCTCTTGTAATGCTTTGTAATTGTCGATTATATCCTCGACGTCTAGCCGTTCACATTTTAAGGGAAATCAAACTTTTACTAAAAACATTTGGTAATTTTCTTGAATAGTATTTCATTTTCAAATAAAGTAAAAAATAATCATAGATTTACATTAAATCATTAATTTAAATTAAATGTACATGAATAGCTATTTATATAGAATTATTTCTACATTTATAAAAGCGAAGAATTCGTTTTTAATAATAATATATATAAATTAAAATTTGACATTTTTACTCACGATTTTTATTTTAACAATTTGAGTAAAACAATTTATATTCTTAATTTATATGTTTTAGCTAGTTTAGAAGATGATCAACCAGTAATTGATGTAATTGACGCTTACTGCCCATCAGTTTTAGAGAAGTATTATTATATGCTTCCACCTGCAGAAAAGGCAGCTGCTGCTTCAACATCAATTATTGATTTACAATGGATTGCAGATAGAAGCAGTTGTGTCTGGACAGCTGGTGAATTAATCTTCTTCTTCTATTTTTATAAATGATTATATTAACTTTATTGATTAATATCATTTAAATTTTTAGGATTCCATGATGAAAATAGCTCTAAAAGCTCTTCATTATTAAATTTAAATGGAGTTGATCCATGGAGTAGTTGCTTATTTACATTTTTAGAAAAAGATAGAGTTTTAACACAGTGTCCAAATGCTATTGCTCATTCATGGCCTATAGTTTTCAGTCGTATAAATTCTTTATTTACTGTTATTGATCCTACGTAAGCATTTATTGATTGTGTAAAACAGTTTATAATAGAATATGTCGTTGTATTTGACTTAATTGAAAATTCATGAATATAATTAGGCTCATTATCCTGATATAAATATTTCATTTAATAATATTTAGTAATGATTTTCAACAAACTCTTTTATTTCTTACTATTTCAGACCTGTAAATGATAATAGAGCATCGCTATTGCGAAGTTCTACAGCCATTCGTAAACCATTAAACGAAAGAGATGTTTACATGCATGTTTGGAAGAATTATTTAACTTTTGGTTATCGTGTTATACCTCCCATTCCAAGCCCAATAATTCGTTGTGCGAGTCCAGATCTAAGTTTAAGGTAAAAATATGTATTTGAGCTTATACGTCGTACAATTGCTTCTAATACATAATTTTGTTTAATAATGAACTCGTTTAATTCTAAAAAATATAGAATTTGTAGTGTTTTGATAGACTGGTTATATTATACAAAATCGAAACCCATAACTTAATTGTCTTTTTATTGAAATCAATTTCATAGCTGTAGCTATGACATTATATTTTTATTTAATTTTTCTAAATTTATTTTGATTTCTGGCTTTATTTAATAATTCTTTTTATATCACTAATAAGTTATTATTTTTATATGCATTTTTGTATTATAATTACATTCTTTTGTTAAACTTTGTTTTTCAAATAAAGTTTATAAATAATATTCTGTGTTGTATAATTTAATTTGGAAAGTGTGTAACATTTTTTATTGTATTGTAGAATAAAAAAATTTATCAGATGCTTTTGGCTTGAAACATAAGTATAATTATTGATAAAAGCAAAGAAAATTAATTTTGTGCAGAAGGAGAATTTTATAATAATAAAAATCAGTAATATAGTATAGAATCATAAAATTTATATAATATTCAAAAGAAATGTATTTTTACAAAATTATTTTATAATCTGTAAAATAATTTAAAATCATACATTAAATATTGACAAAATATTTGTTTAATATATACACATACTGAAAATATTTTTAAAAAGTTCTTTTGATTAAAAACATTTTTATATAATTACGTAGTTATTTCTTTAATCATTGGTTAAATAACCATTATAAATTATTTATTAGTCATAAAAAAATATATTTCTATTAGAATCTAATGCAAATATGAAATAAATGTACTATGAAAAATATTTAAAAAGTAATTTTGGAATAAGTAAACAAATGTATATTATAAAATTCTTATTATGCAGATTTACCTATAGACAAATATATTTATTTGGCACTATTATTTATAACTACCACTTTTTATTAACACTGCATGATAATCGTGTTTGTTTCATTTTTATTTATCGTTAACATTTTTCACTAATAATGAGATTAGGCTTAATTGGAAAAAATATGCTATGATTTTATTATGAAAATTGCTTTATATTAATTAATTACTTGAGGTTGCATATCTTAGATTTTATAATTTAAATACTATTCAATTATTATCGGAAAACTTTTATTGATAGACGTTTTTACAAAACTGAATTTATTTACAAATATTAGTAAATGATTATATAACTATAAAATAAGTGACAGAAATTGCATCTGAAACTATAATAGAGAAAAAATTTTTATTTTTCGTAAATCAAATCATTTTTTTAAACGTACATATTAGTGTAACATTATCATAATAAAATTGTTCAACTGTTAAGAGTGATCTATTGATTATAATCAGAAAAAGTTGAACGATTCTCGTAGTACACTGTAATGCATACTCTAAATATAGTGGTCAACATACGGTGGAGTTTGGTGTATTGTGCATGAGTAAGGAGTTAAGTCAGAGCCTGGAGAACCTCGGTGGGGCACAAACCCTACCGAGCCGCTTTTCCGTACCGTCCATATCCGGAATCTACACGAAGCATAAACGGACAAGGTGAGCTCTAACTAATTGAGACAAAACATTGATGCAACTTCAAAGAGGGGGGAGGAATAGCCTTCCATAAAAAATGCACATCATTTTTAAGAGTAGAGTATTCTTAGATTATATACAACACACATAGCGTACTTTATTAAAGTACTCAAATAGAAAAATAAGGTCTTATTTTTTAGAATTTTGAAAAATTGTCCTATATTAATTTATTAATATTATAACAAATAATTTAACAGCTTTTAACCATTAATTATAGCACTTTAAATCAATATGAAAGTAAAAGTATTACATATTGTACATATTTCTAAAATTTAGATTTATTATAATTAATACTATTTTTATAGATTAAATTTAATTAAATCATAAATTTTTCATATTTTTCAATTTATGAAATATATTCGTTCCAATTATGAATTAAAATTTTGTATCATAACATAATGAATTCTTCAAATTTGATTGAATACATTAAATATAAGATTTTGAGTTTGAAAACTTATCGGTGTATTTATAATTAAATATATAATAATTAAATGAATCTTAGTCAATATAACAAATGAATTTTTATGTGAAGACATGAGTGTATTTTTTTGCATAAATTGAATAATTATTAAATTGATAAATGAAAGATTTATTATAATTTTATAAAAAATGGAATTAAAATATACTACAATAAATGGTTTTACTGTTGCTAATATACATGTAAATTAAATGTATTAAATTAATTTTATTAAATTCATATAATCTTATTTATTTTAAGATATTTTTAATTTAAAATTATCATTAAAGTTATCTATTTAAAGTTGTACTATATTATGTATTTACAGTTATGTGATTAATATAATTATACTTAAATTGCATGATTATATATTTATTTTATCAATTTAGGATGCCATTAGTAGAACTGCATATTGTAGATCTTTGTACGTGGTTTATGCAATTCTTTATTATTTAATGGCAATTTTACCATTATTCTTATACGTTTTATATAATTTTGTCTATAAAATGAAAATATATAAATGTATAAAATACATTATCATTAATGATTTGAAAATTTTTAATTATTTATCATAAATTTATTAGTAAACGAGTAAAATTTTTAAATAATTAAGATATAATTTTCTTATCATTATTTTTAATTAAATACTTAAATATTTTCAAGCTCATCTATATTTAAAAAAAATATTTATATTTTAGAAAAAGATCTTTTTTATAATTTATTTAAAAATTGAATCAATCTAATTAAAAATTTATTTAATTATCTAAAATGATTGACTTTTTATAAATATTTATTTTTAATTTTGTTTTATATTTGGATAATGAAAAGACAATGTTTTATCAATAGTATGCATCTTGAATTAATACCATAAAATTGAAAACAGATATTTCTTTTAGAAAACTCATCATTTTGCACCTTTTTATTTTTCTGAAAATCTGGATTCTGCTAAAACTCTAATGCATATTTTTTAATTGATAACAGACCTCTTTTATTTTTAAAAAGCAAAACTTAATAAAGTTTTTTGCTAAAAGTTTTTGTCCTTTATTTTTCAGTTCATCTCCGGACAGTTTATCGGCAGAACGAGGTGACAATAAAGCACCCGGAACAAACGCAAATCCATCCGCATTTTACAAGTTAACGGTTCCGTTGTTAAGATGTGAAACTATTGATGTACGTGATGCTGCCGTTTATGCAATTGGGAAAGTGAATGCTGATGCACTCAAGTAAAATATAGTTTACTTTAAATGATATATTATATTTATATATTTATCTTTTTTACATTTTTGTAAATTAAAAATATATATTTTTTTAAGATTTAATGAAAAGTTTTTCCTTAAATAAAAAAACAATAGACTCTATTTTTTTAGAATAGTAATAAATATATAAAAAGTTTATTATTACCTTTAAAAAGTCAATTATTATTAATTTACAGAATTTAATATTAATCTATTGGATTATTGTGTCCATGTTGCCTATCTATTCGTAAGCACATTTAAAAAAAAAACTATAAATTGTTATAGTTTAGTTCCTTTATAATAAAAACAAAATGACAGTTTGATATTTTTGACTACTCATAATAAAAATAAACAAAATTGTATGACTACAAAAAACTAATTTTATTTCATTATGCATTGCATAATAATATTTTTAATGTAAAAATTTTAATGCACACCCGTGCACACACTTATACATGCACATACATAGTGTATTGAATATATTCTATGTATTTTAATAATAAAAGAAATATAATAAATAATTGCAGGGATTTGATGGAAGAACTGGTACCTTATATTCGCGAAGCTGTTGACCGCAAGCAAGAAAATATGAGGCGACGTAGAAGGCGTGATGCATTAAGGCTTCAGCTAGTGCGTCTGTTAGAATTAATTGCTGAATATGGAACTTTCGGAATTTGGTAAAAATTTTGTTGGAAAATTTGTTTACGAATTATATTATATAATCAATATTTTATAAAGAAAATAACTAGTTCATTTTTTCTTATACTATAATAACCACTGAATTTTAATATTTCTAATTTAACTAATTGAATTTTGCATTATTCATAATTTAATATAACCGTTAAACGACTAAATAATTTATTATGTGGTATTACTTAAATTAGCAACTTATTTTTAAATATTTAAATTACATATAGTTAGGTTATTGATAATACCAATTTAATTAAAGAGTTAAAATTTAATAATATTTAATAAATAGTATTACATGCAATAATTTATTAACAAACATACTAAAGTTTCCAAATTATTGGACAACATAATATCGTAATAAATTATTCCGAATAAGCTTATTAATAATTAATTATTTCATTCATTATAAAATTAATATGTTATACAAAAGGAAAAGTTTCAAAATTGTTTAGCAGAATTGATTAAATATCCTTATGACTTTAAGAAAGTATCAATTTTGAAAAGTGTCATGGTAAATTTCATGAAAATTGTATCATTCTGTTTACAAATTATAATAGTTTTACAGTAGTGTTTTTCAAAGATAAAAAATAGTTACATAATGTTATCCAAAGCGATTAAAGATGTAATAATTGTATGGAAAGATTGACTGTTTTTTTTTTTTTAATACATGTCACATATTATTTATCAATTATGTATTTATTATGTGTCAATTAAAATAGAACAACACCAATAAGAGTCGTGGACAGTATTATTAGATTGTTTGAATGTAGAAATTACAAAAACCGCATCCATTTATAAAGAAGTATTCTTTCATTAAAACAATGCATCAATTCATACATCCATTTAATTAAAAAATGAATCTAAAAACCAAAATGTAGATTGCTAAATTATGAATATGTTCTTGATCTATTCTCGAATGACTATTATTTATTTTTTACTAGAATTGGAACCTCTAATGTCATAATCAAATGTATTGAAAAAAATTAATTTTTTTAATAAATTTTCACGATTTTATTTATTGCTACGTGGGTCTTTTCATCATATATAGTATATGTAATAAGGACATGCAATAAAATAAATGAACCTTTTTAAAAACTATTTTTATATTTACAGTCCTGCTGTATTGGATCGAGAAACACAATCTCTTCATCCTACATTTGTAGAATATATAGATGGTGCTCGTTTATATCTAGAAAATGAAACTGACAAAGAAGCTCCAGCAGTAAGAGATATTAAATTACATTTTTGTAATTTTATACGAAAAATGCTCAAGAGTTTTTCATGTAAGGTTATAATTCATTTAAAAATAAAAAATTTAAATTATTCTGTTTTAATATTAATATTTGAGATAATCAGTTATAGTTAAATTACTTAAAGCTTTATTTGTAAGCTTCTAAATCTCATATCATTTTAATTATATAAAATAGCCTTAATGTATAGAAAAAGTTCACTAAAAATTGACTATAAATAACTAATTATTATGAGGAGGATAATTAAAATTAATTACATTTGCATATTGAGTAATAAATATAAATAACTATTGGTTATCTATTAAAATTTATCATTTGTCATTTGAATTAAAAAAACAATGTATTTCGTTATTATGTAATAAAAAAATTATTTCTGTAAAAATTGATTCGTTACGCTTACTAATTTAATTCTTATAAATAATTATAAAATTGTCTTTATATTTGTCTTTATAAATAATAGTGGAAGTCTGTCACACACTGCTAAAACGTGATTTGCGACGCAACCTCTTTACACTATTTGCTAGTTGGGCTGGATCATACGGCAAACCCTTAACGAGTACCACTCTTGCTTATGAAGAAGAGAAATTCTCTGACCTACAAATGTCAGCCCTTCAGGCAATGAGCGGTCTGTTATGCTGTGGACCTTGTTTCAATGCCCAGAGTTTGTCTGAAGAAGGCTCAATACTCTATCAATGGCTAGATCTTTTGTTGGCAAGCGATGATGAAAAAGTAAATATTATGATATTGTGATGAAATTTAAGAAAAGTTATGTTACTAATCAGATGGATGTAAGTTGTGATGGAATAAGTGGTAATAATTAGATAAGATGAATAGTATTGAATAAGCAGTATTATCTTATTTATAATTAGTAATAATAGCTATCATTATCCAAAGAGTAGATTGGTTTTTTGATATATATATATATATATATATATATATATATATGATACAGAGGGAAAATAAATACCTATCGAAAATATAGAAAATTATAACATTATATTTTAGAATTAAAAAATATTTATGACTAACTTACTTTACTTTTTCTACGCTAGATATATAGCCTTGCTTGCGAAACAATTGTATTACTGCTCGAAGGTAATCCTGATATTGGTGCGCTTCTCGATTGGGTCGTTGATCGCTGTTATACAGGTTTGCCCCAAGTAGCAGATGGTTGTTTTCTCGCACTAGCAACTATTTTCAGTGCTCGGTAAGCCATATTTAAGAAGTTTATTAATAAATTTTTACTTCCATATAATAAATAATATTTTAAAAGTAAAACTATTAAATATTATTTTTAATAAATAAAAATACTAAATTTTTAATTCAAATAATTATTCAAATTTGGTTTTTTGGAAATTCATAGAACAACAATAAAAATTGTTACATTAAATTAATAATTAATTATAAATTCTTAAATTATATAATATTACACAGTTTATTTTATGAAAATAATTATAATTTTAAGCATTATTTAAAATAATTATTAATAGTCTCTTAACATTATTGAATAGTACAAATGTTAAATTTTTATCTCGTATATTTTATATAACACGAAAATTATTTTATCGTTATTAAGCTTGAAAATAAATTTTTCCTAGTTATAAAAGAAATTTATATATATTTTATGAAATAATTACTGTAGCTGTTTACCTAATGTTGGCATTTAAATAAATAAACAATGTCTGTAAATCTGTTTCTTGTTATGTATAATTATAATTAACTTTTTGAAATTATTATTTACAGTTGATTTTTATTTTCTCAGTTAATTAAGTATTTAAACTGAAATTACAAGAGCATGACCTTTACAAATTATTATAAGGTCTTATAGCAGTATATTTATTATCTAATGAATTATAAATAATCCTATAATATATTATGAGATTATATTATTATTTACCGTATCCTTATAGCATCATTTCAATCATATCTCGTTTGCATTTTGTACTTATGGACATAGCATTGTAATAGTGGTTATTGCAATGAAAATAATGTCTTACACATATTGTGTACACACAATTATATTATAAGGATAATAAAATCGTTTTAATTAGGAATGACCTTTGTAGTCGCATGTATTAATATGAATGGAATATAAAGAATTTTATAACTTATTAATCATTTTATAACTTAATAAAAATTACATACTTATATTATAGTTTCATTAGAATAAAAAAGATTTTAAAATAATAAAATTGAAAGTATGAAACCAGTTTCTCTTCTTCGAACTTTTATCACTATTTCAGTATATAATGATTTTATGTACAGCTTCATATTATAAATCATAGTAGGGTGCAAATATTTCTGTTTTAGCCTATAAAACTATAATATAAGTATGTAATTTTTATCGAATAAAAATATAAGTATACATAATTTAGCATCATCAAGATTCTATATCTAGATTAATAAGTTATAAAATTTTTTATATTCCATTGCAATATATAAATTAAATGGTATTTATATATAGTCATTTTAAGAGCAAGTATTATATTAGTCGCAAAATATGATATGCTTGTATTAACTTATAATATATATTAACGAAAGTTTTTCAAACATTAGTAATGTTAGAATAATACATGCTATATTATAATCTATTCAAATTGTACATTATCAGTTCATTTTAAGATATGTATTTAAGAATATAAATATTATTGTTGTTTTACCATGCAGATATAAATGATATGTAGAAAAAATTTCTGAGAAGTTGAGATGCAATCAACAAAAAAATTTAAATATAATTTAAAAATAATATAAAAAATTGTTAATTCTTTAAATATTTGTGTGTGTGTGTGTGTAATTGATATAAAAAATTTATAGAAACATAATAAAATGTAGTAATAAATCTTAGTCAAATATAGTATATTTACCTGTTTAACAAGTTTCAATTAAAAAATAGAAAACTAATAAATATTTGAAATTATTCATAAGGCTATATTTTTAAAACATCTTTTTTAAGAACATTAAATTATAAAAACACAAATTTTATTATCAAAATTATTATAAGTATATTTGAAATATAATTGATTATAATTAATGAAATAACATAATTGCATTATTAAAATTGAATATCTTATTGTAAGTAAATTGATCGGAAATTATTCGAATTTTTATGTATACATTTTAATTAAAATTACGCCAAGTGATTGCAATATTTTCAATAAAATGGTCTATTGTGATATTTATGATATTGCAAAATCCATTCATTACAGACATGTACAAAAAGTATTTCTTATTTTATTTATATGCATGTTATAAATCCGAAAATTATTTAATAATCAAGTGTATAAAATTCAAGTAATATTTTTATTAAAGACACCTTTTAAAATATAATTGTTTGTTATTTGTTAATTTATGTTAAAAATTCGAAATATTTATAAATATACAATATTTATAGACTAAAATTTTGGTGCGTACACAGATACATATATGGATAAATACAAGTAATTTTAATTCTATTATTAAATCTTAATAGGGATATGTTTATAAAGCAATTAAAATATAAGGCAAAATATATTTTATTATTTATATTCACACTGAATAAATTTTGTCGTTAAATAATAATAGCAATAAATTATTTAACTAATATAATTTAATTACAGATTTTCCTTTAAGATATATCTATTTTAAAATTAAACATTTTTCAACTTTTTATGTAATATCTTTGTTGCTCATATTTATTTTATTGCAAGAAACTTATAAAATAATTCTTATACTTTTACTTAGTTAATTCATATAATATTTCTGTATATATTACTATAGCGAATATCCCTGTGATCATTACACAAGTATCATCAATGTGACACTTATGAACACCGGTTGTCCTCGAGCTTCGGTGCATGACGCTGCTCTTCAACTACTACAATTGTTGGATCAGCGGTTCTTTGGCAATGTTCGGTCAATACCAGTCTCGGATTCTGATATTGGTAAATTATGAATTTTATTCTATATATTAATTGCACGGCATTCTTTATAGAGAACCTCTAAGTATAGTCAAATGATAATACTAAAAGCTCAATTATTTTAAATCGTCTTTTGTTACCGAATTCAACCAATTAAATTAACTTTCAACTCTCTTAATATCTTAATGTTAACTAATATCGTATATTTTGTTTTTTTGTGAGAAATTTTAAATATAATGTATTATAAAAAAAAATCAGTAAAAAAAGAACTAAAAAAAGAACTTTAACATATCAGCATTCACTATTTAAAATTTTTTGTTGGTAAATGAAGAAATTTAATAATACGAGATTAAATAGTAATTTAATATTTATTTGTAATGATTGGAAAGTGAATTTCAATGTCATTTATGTTATCAAATATAAAAAAACTGTTGTTATTTCTAATCTGATCAATAGATATTAATAGTTAAAATTAGTAATTATTTTTATTTAATGGTATCTCAGCATTTAGTTGTTGGATTAAACACTTTTATTTTGTTATCTTGAAATTTTATTTTTATTTCACGTAATATATAATACTATTAAAATTTCTTTTTGAAAATTTATGATGTTTAATTTGTATAAATAATAATTTTATAGATAAGAAATAAAATCTAATAAATTAAATACGAATTATCTACACTATAAATGTATTTGAAAATTGAACTTTATATTTCTATTATAAAATATGTGATTAGAATGACATTCGAAAATGTACAACGTTATAAATTAAATTCAAATGAACTTCAAGAAAACTTCATTTGCATGTATGACTTATAATAGTTTTGAAAAATTTTATATTGTGAAAAATATTTTTGGTGCATATAATACATTAGTTGTACGAAATTTGTTCAATAATATAAATTATGCAATAATTTGATATGTAGTTAAATATATATTAAATGAGTAAAATCTGAAAATATTACTGTGTAAGTACTTTCAATTAGATCAGCTGTCGTTATAATGTTTTAAATAAAACATTTTTATTATAATAAATCTAAAATATGGTATCTGTTATATAGAAGATGAACTCCATAGTTTTTAAACTGTATAATATTGTATGCTCAGTGTATAAAACTTATTTTCGAAGTTCGCGATACCATTGTTATCATTGATTACATGTATATGATGAAGTACACATTATATTATGAATATTCCATCATTTAACTAACTCGTGTAATTTTAGTCACAAGCAAGAATTACACTTCTCTCTTATGTGCGTCTGTGAATGTTGATAACACTACGTAAGATATACAATGAATAAGTTAAATTTTGTTGTTTATAATACAAGAGGATCCGACAATTTCTGTAACAACAAATACGGCGGGTGTTGCTGCGGTTATTCCTGGCACCGGCTCAGCATCCACGACAACGGTGCAACCAGGACCATGCATTGCTTTACGTGGTGGTACTTTAAATGCTTTACTCACTACAACTTACTGTCGTAACCAAAAGTATTTATCGCGGCAACTGGCTCAACTGCACCCTGAACTTACGATGCCCATGTTTAGCGGTAAGTTGGATTTTCACGGTAAAACTGGATTTGTATTTCAAAAATACAAGCTTGCATAAATTATTTTAGATAAATGTCCTATTAATTAAAATTATTTATTAAATTAAAGAGCATTGTTGTGCAATATATTTGCTTCTAATGTTTGAATTTGATAGGTTCATTTTATTTTGACTGTTGAAGTAATAGAATGATTGATTTTGAATATAAAAGAATATTGTTATGCATCAAGCCCAGAATATACTGAATTGCAATAATTCTTAATTATTTTTAAACAATTCAATAAAAAAATTTCCTTATTATATTTTATCCTTCATACTATATATATATATGCTTTTATTTTAGATTGCATATTTTTAAATTTTACTTACAAATTGTATGAGAGTTATTTTTAAGTCTTAAAATTTTCGAAATAGTAATTATATAAATTTTAATAATTATTAAATTAAAAAAATAAGTACATTTTAATAAGTAACTCTTAACATATAAAATATATACAAATATCATCATATTTTAAATCAAAAGTAAATTTCTTATTGTTTCCATATATGCTATCTATTAATAATAATTAATTAAAACATTTGATAAATGTTAAAAAATATACTGAATATTTGCAGATAAAATCTCCAATAAAATATAATATTATAAGTACCTATTAGTTTTGATAATAAAAACTGATAAAATTGACGGAAATATAATTTATTATTTCGGAAAAATATTTATTATTTTGAATATGAGTATATGATACTACAAATAAAATTTTTACCAATTTAATTTTTATATTATAAATAGTTTTGTATCTCAATATTATTAATTTTATGATTACAGAAATTACTCACAGATTCCAGGCAGCACGTCAGGAAGTACGCCAACTGCTGTTACAATATTTACTACCATGGTTACATAATATGGAACTCGTTGATCCTAATGTACCACCACTTTTAACTCCTCTTAGTTACTATCAGGTAAATTTTTTACACTACATTATTCTCAATATTTTATTTTTGTTTTTTTTTTGATGTTATAAACTCGTTGTATGTTTGTGTATATGTTAGAACAATTTTATAATTAAATAAAATTTTGAATCACTTTCTTTTCTTATTTTATTTTATTTTTTATCACATACTAAATACTGTTACTCGTTGATTAGGCTGTATTTTTATAAACATCAAATGTACAATCTAAATTTTAAAAAATTTTAAAAAGAAGAAAAATTTTAAAAAGAAAAATTTTAAAGAATTTTAAAAAAGACAATGATTGATTATTAAAAAATATTACGAAATTGCTAATGAACTTCTACATGCATTTTATTCAAGTTAAAATTATACATATAATTTTTTTATTAAGTTGTATAAATATAGCTTTTTATTTCTTTAAGTATTATATTTAATAAAAGTAAGATATAGAAGTGTAGAATTAATTCTATTTATTTAATCTATGCTTCTGATACATTTCATCATATTTATATAATATAAAACTTTTGAATAATTGTAGTCTTATGAAAATGGCGTAACACATGGAAGCTCAAGACGCGAAGGCTGGGGTAGTGTCGAAGCTACAGAAATGGTCCTTAACAATTTGTTTTATATAACAGCTAAGGTAAATTTCTTAATTTCTGCCTTAAATTTTTATTTTTTTGTAATTCAAGAGAAAATCTTAATTTTTTATCCTCATTGTACTTCGGTTGAAAACATCTTTCATTTTATTAAAATAGGAAGCTATAAATATCACACCAAAAAAAATTTGATGTTAATTTATGATTTAAAGATTTAATTATTTTCAGAAATATAAAGAAAAAATTTCGCAAATATTTATTTGTATTGAAAATTTTTAAAATAATAATATCTTTTAATTTAATATCAACATTCATAAATCGTTAAAGAATAAATATTGAATTAGAAACTAGTTTCATATCGCTATTTATGTTTATTGAGTGAAGGAAAAAAATATAGATTTATAATAGTATTTTGATATCTAATTAATGTAATAACTATTAATTAATATAGTAAGTATTTGAATTCAGTTTTTCAATTTCTTGCTGATGTCATATGAATAAATGTTCATGTATATTAGTTTGTAATAAATCGATTTTAGGTTTTTTCTAATATACACATGGATAATTGCATAATTTTAATTGAAAACATTGTTTACTTAAATATGTGTTTTGAAAGATTTTAAGTCCAATGATTAACAATTAAGTTTCGAAACAAGAAAAAAAGTAGAAATATATTTATATTAACGAATCTAAAAGTGAAAATATACTAACATTAATAGGCTGCGTATGCACACAGCATAGTTTTTAGTATAATACGAAACATTTTTAAAAGTTAGATTTTAAAGTTTAAACTTAGATAAATGACGATTATCATATATATACATGACTGTTCGAGAATGTAGAAAACTCCCAACTCATTAGGCATCTGGGAGTTCTCGACTACTCGAGGAATCAACATTCAAACGCGCCTCGCATTAATTAAATCTAAACAATTCAGCAAAACTTCGAATATCGAAAGAAAATACAATTCATAAACACATCTGGCGAGAACAAAGGTCCAAGTGTTCAGCAAAAAGCCGTCATAAAACTAATGCTATGAGACATTTGATACGGCCTCGCCACAAAGCATCTATCGACGACAGGTCATAATACTTTTGGCATAATCAAGTCATAAAAATATAAGCAAAAACCACCTCGTCTTACATCCGTAAAAGGGATATTAAAGGCAATACTGCACGCATACGTTGTTGTCAAACCCAGCTACACGTGGCTCGGACAGTGAAGCGAGAACATGCCAAAGAAGTCTCCCTCATGGTGGGGATGCAAGTAAGAAGCGCTCTAATTGGAGTCGCCAATAATGAAAGAATCAATTCGATTGGAGACGCCCAGAAAGAGGCGCTCTGATTGGAAATTCATAAGGACCACGCGGTAGCCGAGAATGCCTTTAAGAAAGACGCCGACAAGGCGCACGATAGTCACTTCTCACCAGAGAATTGCCGGTAAGGCTTCTTCTCCAAGGGAACGCCAAATAACAAGGATGTAGACACACATTAAAGGCCGATTAAAAGGCAAAGCCTAGTCATATCCAACTCAGAACAAGTGCAAGATAAGTGCAAATTCAAATCATACACTCGCAGCAGTGCAAGACAAGGAAAAAGGAACAAGTAAACAGTGGCGCACAAGGCACAACATAATCACAACCTATAAGGAGCCGTTCGAGGCAAACTCAACAA
This sequence comes from Ceratosolen solmsi marchali, assembly GCF_000503995.2. Classification (NCBI taxonomy): domain Eukaryota; kingdom Metazoa; phylum Arthropoda; class Insecta; order Hymenoptera; family Agaonidae; genus Ceratosolen; species Ceratosolen solmsi. The sequence continues at coordinate 10,556,310 of NW_011948417.1, forward strand.
TAAGAGGCATAGCCAGAAAAACACAAAACATAACCTACAAGCTGCCGCACGAGGCACAACCTGCAGACATCACTAGCTGCCATCAAGAGCACAAAATCTGCAGAGCTTACAAGGTAAAAGTTTCATTCCTTAATAACGATAATAATACACAATATGCCTCACAAGGTAAGGAACTGTAGAGCGACCAAGCTCACACAATCTGCAAACGCATAAGGGGCAAGTTTAGCTCCCACAAGAAAGACTTACGAGGCGCTGTACGCAGCAATACCTGCAGACTAAGATGAAGTGCCACCAAAAGCGCACTTGCAGAGCCTTCAACGTAAGTAATAAGACAATACCAAGGCAAATTCAAGCTACTGCCACGTGCCACTGTACAAGGAAGCACAGGGATTTACGACCTTGTTCTTCTACGTGTATAACACCACCACCACATGCATTACATATAGAGGACTAGAAGGCTACGCCCTTCTATCTGTACATGCAACGCACATTACAGCTCTGTGGCAATAGCAATACAAAACTCAAGAAACGAAGACATTCAAGCACAAACTAAAAATTATTACACTACACTAATGCAATTATCGCAATAAACTAAAACAAATACCAAATCTATTTATTATTGAATACATGCACTATCCTGTCCACTTGCCTGTCCTGTCCCTTCTACTATCTGAGAGTTTACACCTAACTGTAGATATTTGGCCCTCCTAGCCCGGTACTCTATTTTTAGACAATGACATTGAAATAAAAATTATAAGAACGCATGTTAGAAGTATGTTTATAATTGATTGTTTTGCAGTTCTCAGACGAGCACCCAAAGGAAATCGAAGAGTTATGGGCAACTCTATGCAGTTGTTGGCCAAACAATTTGAAAGTAATCATTCGATACCTCTTCATCATGTCAGGCATGGCCCCGCAGGAACTTCTACCATATGTGAATATGCATTCGTATTGGAATTTTCATGCTGATGTTATCAGTATAAAATTCATATCTACACTCCTTCTACCAAACTCCCGCTCGACTATTCCCTTGCTGTAGATCTATTACTAGAGTTTTTTACATTATAGAAAGTACGTAGTTATAGAGAGCATAATCTCCATTGTAAATGAATGGTATAATACATAATACAACTTGAGCTTAAACAAAATATTTTGAAGAAAATAACTATCAATTTTAAGTAATAAATAAAATGTATAAATATTTTCTGTAATCATTTTTATTTTACATTTTATAACAATAAATATTAATTGTAGAGCATTAAACTGCAAAATTTAAATGAAATATTTCTAAAAATTAAAGCCACTTAAATGATTTATATTATATGATCTAATTTTATTGTAAGTACAAAATAAATGAGATATATCTTTATTGTCTAATGGACTAAAGTTAAATACAGTCAAGTGCGTTAATCATGTTTTTATTACTTCTACAATTCATAACAAATTAAGGACAATAGTTATTTATCAATATATTTATACATATATATATAATTTATACATATTTTAAATTGGATCCGATTACTTTCAATACACTTATTCAATTAACAGTTATTACTATCGAATAGTTAGTTGACTTAGCTATTTGTTTATAAGGCTATATTTTCACATTTATATTGTTATATTATTTTTTAATATGTATCAAAATTGATTATTCTTGATTTTTTAAACATTGAAATAAAGTTTTTAAAGCAAATAAAAAAGAATTTTTCAAGATTATAATTTACGCAAAACTGAAATCAACTTGATTTATAACAAGTTTTAATCTATGTTTTCAAATAAAGTAGAGATATTAAAATATTATTTTAATAGATAATGACTATCAATGATCTGAATTATTCAATGCTATAAACTACAAATTTGCTTGCAGTATATTGGTAAAAACGTCTTATAACGAAATAAATTGTGGATGACTATTTTATGATTTTTCTTATATCGTTTATAAGTAATATATAATAATACATATTCAATAATAATTTAAGTAGTGTTCAGAGTAAAAAGCTTGATATCATAATCAATATAAAGATATTTTTTATATAGATTATAAAACGTAACAATTTAGATATAGTTTAAAAGTTTTAGACTAGTTAATATTTAATTTATATTTAATAGTGGATACCAACCTGTTATTGTTAGTTTTGGTACTATTTTCGGTGGCATTTACAGGCTAAACGCGTGGCATTGTATTTGGCTCGTGCTCGATCCGATCGTCTTGTTGATGAAATGATGATAGAATTGCAAACAGTAGAAACGCTTAATTGTCTTATTGAGAGGATGGAAACACCACCATTTTACCGGTTAACGAGTATGCGTAAAACTTCCTCACATAGTGATGCACCGGCTGCAGATCCTGGTAATCCAACTAAAGATTTGGGTGTTGAGAAAGGTACTATACACACCAAACGGCACTCCGGAGAGGATCCAATAAAAACCGGGTAAATTAACAACTTAATTATATACCAGATCATTATATTATTTAAAAATATCTTAATTATTATATCATTTTGGATTGAAAATTTTTAAAATTATTAACTACAACTATTCTGAATTTCTTTTAATATTATGATAAGAGTACAATTATTTAAAGTTCAATTTAAAAAAAAAAACAATCATCAAGATGTTCAGTTAAAATTTTTTAATGAAACACTCATAGTGATATAATAAAATAAAAGTTATCTTAAAAAACAATAAAATCTATCGTCAAAGCTTATTTAAATTAACAATTAATAAAAAACTTTAATCGTATAATTAATATCATTAATAATTATTAATCTATTATTTAAAAATATGTAAGTATAAAGATATATATTGTATATTATTTAAAAACTCAGTGCCTTGTTTTCGAAATGATGCAAACATGTAATACTTTGTAAATTATATTATAAATACTTTCATATTACTGGAATAAAGACAATGCGTAATCGTAAATATTAAATTATTAATTATTATAATTATAATTAAAATTAAAATAAAAAATGCTTATTTCTAGAGTTTCTAAGTCAGATACTGCTTTGCGTAGTGCAACTGGTTTTCCTAACACTCGGACGGAAAAATCACACGCTACTAGTGGCCCATCTCTTCTCCCTGATGAACTTTCTACTCCTATGACGGAAGCGGAGGTAAGCATTTGATATTAAAATTCCCACATACTCATCCATGCTCTAATCAATATTTTAATATGCACCTTTACAGTTCTTTGATTTTCAGTTAACATCTGAAGATGCTTTCTATATACGTAATGTGCCCGTAGTATTCAATGGGCGACCAGTTATCAATATTGGTGAGAAGCTCGACGTACCTCAACCTCATCCTCTACCAATGCCCGAGTACGGCGGGTACTTCGCCCCACTAACCGAATACCTGCCCGACAGCTCACAGCCAATTAGCAGCTTTCACAGGTATAATTTGATAACAGTTATTAGATATATAAAAAATAAGTATTATATACTATTTAAACAGCACAGATAATTATGTATTTACTTTTAATTTGCGTTATTGTATTTATTTGCGAATAAAATATTATTTTGTACTTGATAGTTAACATTAACTCTATGTATTTTATTTCGTTATTAAACCTATATTTTATGAAAATCAAATAGTTACGAATATAAGATTTGGCTTTAATATGATAAAAGTTTTGACAAATATTTCAATAAATAAATTTCATTTCAGATTAAAATTGTAATAAACTTTACACTACGTAAGAGAATACATTATAATTATAAAATAACTAATCTCATCTTTTTTTAAATTTTTTAAATAAAACATTGATCAATTGAAATAGAATAAAATTTTCGCGAAAATAAAATATTAAATATATATTAATTATCAGAAACGAAATTTTGATCCTGTTAACAAAATAATTGTTTTATAACATAGAAACATTTCATTTTAGATGCAACATAGCAGTGATGCTGTTGATTGACGTTGTTATTGATGGTATCCAACTTGACTGGGCCATCCATGTGCCACTGATGCTTCACATTATTTTTCTCGGACTAGACCACTCGCGACTCATAGTACGTGATCATTGTCGCCTTTTACTTCTTAACATGCTTGTTGTCCTTGGTGATCATCGTGATCATCTCGGAATTGCTCGTGTCCTTCTTGCAAATAAGACAGACCTGTTAGATTTTGGGCTTTCAACACCCCTTCTACCAGTGCTTGAACATAATTTTACCGAGGATGATCCAGAGTTTGATAGTTACCTATATGGACCACCATCTTCATATCCGTCACCATCAACAAATATCAATAATACGTAAGTACAAATACAAAATTTTCAGACTAAATCTGTAATAATTGCAAATTTGTGAAAATTTTACGCAAAATAATATGTAATTTTATTAAAGAATGCTTTGTAATAAATAAACCATTTTAATTTATATAAGGCAATTATTCATTATCTGACTATAAATGTGTTATAAATAAAAAGATCATAAAAAAATTGAGAATGTATATAATAAAATGTTGTTCACAAATTCAGGTAGAATTATTATACTCAATTGTATATTTACTGGAACATTTACAGTTTATTAAAAATGTTAATTCTAATTAAAAAAATATTATTTGCATTTAAATTTTAACAAATCTGACGTATTTTGAAATAAATTAAAATGATAAAACCGTATTCAGAAAAACTTGATACTTCGTATTTTTAGCGCCCTTAAAATTTAAAATAAAGAATTAAATATATTCTGAATGCCAAATACAGACAAATAAATATTCAAAACATAAAAATTTACTTTTGAAAGTATAAAAGAATTACTCGTTTTCAAATTATTATATATGTTATAAAAATGTTTATATAATGTTACTATTAATAATAACACATCAATGATAACAAATGTTTATAAATAAAATTTTAGTTTAAGTGTTTTTTTTTGTTTGAAATCTTTAAAATGAAAATTTTGTATTTCTCTGTAGCAATAAGAGCTCTTGAACAAAAAAGTTTAATAGAGTACAAAAATAAGTGCTCCAACTACATTTTAATTTTAATTATTCAATTTTAATTCTTTTTCTTCATGATAAGAATTGTAGTATCAACGTCACCACATTCCCAATCACCATTGCCTCCGTGTACACCATCCTCATCACCTCCACCATCACCGCCATTACCTCCTCCGCCACTGTCAATACCCTTGACTGAAACATCGTCCTCGCCCACGCTTTCGTCATCGCAATCATCGTCCTCCAACAATGTCAGCCCGGTACATTCGCCCGTAAACGCAGGGATCACACCACCTGTGTATTCCTATGGTGAGTTATATTTTAAAATTTTTTAAAAGTTATATTATGGTTTAAAACAAAATTTTATTTTAAAAAGCATTTATAATATAAATATTAAAAGAATCTTTCCTTTCTCGACGGATTATATTATTATTCTATATTTAATTCAAGAAATATATGTTGTAATATAAATTTGAGAAAAATTTTAGTGATAAATTTTTTAATTAAAAATTTGCAAAAAAAAATTTGGAGGCGCCGGGTATCGATCCCGGTACCTCTCGCATGCTAAGCGAGCGCTCTACCATCTGAGCTACGCCCCCTTGTAAAAATTCCTAATTGGTTTTATATTTTCATTGCAAATCAAAATCGTTTATATTATAAAAATACTAAAATTTTGAAAATAGTTTCAATTTTTACGCTATGATTATATTGTTTTTATTTTAATGCTATTCTAATATATACACATAAAATTAATACACTATTTATATTTGTTCTTACAAATATTTTAATCGAATGAAAGCATATGATCATGTTTCATTGATAACTTACATTATTCTTATTCAATTATTATTTATTATTTATTATTATATAATTTATTAACATTTATTAAAATTATTTCATTAGAATTTTATATATCTAAATCTACTAAATATATAATAATTTATCTTATCAGACATTAATTTTTGCAAATAGAGTACGTTTAATAAAATAAAAAATAGATATAAAAGTTAAATTTTTATAAATTATTTTATTTAAACAATTTTATATTCAATCGAAAATAAAAGTTATTTGAAAAATTGAAAATGTATTTCTCAAACTTTTAAATCAACAATTATTACACGTGCATATTATTACAGTTTTAAATAATTTTCCTTGTATTTAACGTGATACCTATAAAATAATAAAAATAATGCACCAAAAATCACGCAATATTTGACATACAGTCCAATTTCACCCAGTATAGTTATATATATATATATATAAATTTTATCTAATAATCCTTCTCCTTTTTTCTCTTACGAAAAAGAGGTACGAAATAAAAAGATTCTATAAATGATTGAAATTAGGTTCAAGTGAAAATATTTGATGAATATTACAGGAAATGAAAACTAGGAATAAAGAATTTTTATCTTCTACTCTAACTGTGATATTAACTCTGTCAGTGATGATTCGTTATTAAAAAAATGACTACACAAATAACTAAAAAAAATTATGCCCTCTTGAAATTATCTACTTAAACCGATATTACTAGTTCAATAATAAATTAATTTTTAGAATTAAATCAACCCCAAACTACTCACATAGATAATAATCAATCAGAAATGAAATAATTAAATTCTTTTAACAAAAGTATAGTATATAAAATATTCCCTAACTTCGAAAAATTTACCGCTCTTTTTCAAATTGGAACAACTTTAATTTCATCTTTAAAATCAAAGGATGTAATACAAATAGTTTTTTCAAAATTACTTCAGGTACTTTTCATTTTATTTACGTACTCAATTTGGCATTAATGATTAGCACCACTAATAATTTACTGGTTTTAGATATTTTAGTAATAAACTGTAAATAGTGAAGTTATTAACTTAATATCATTTTATAACTTATAGTGAATAGACTATCTTTAAATGGTGCCATATTAAAAGTGAAGTATAAATAACTCATCAGCGCTCATTACAGACGAATTGTTCCTTCTATACAAATAGCCTTGACTAATATAGTAAAGTTATTGTCAGGAAAGGCTAATCTCACTTGTTTAGAATTCTATTCATCCGGCTCGAAGGACCAAATGTCTAGAATTAGACTATGGCCACAGTTACCTGGTAGGAGAAAAGGTGCGGGCGCGTGGAAGGGATAGCGCATTAATTTAATATTTAACACATTTGTTTTTCGTGCTGTTTATTGCGTTTTACTTTACAAACTATACAATAATGATTCTAAGTTGGCGATGAAAATCATTGAGATCTTGCAGTTCAGTGGTTGTTGCCATGTGGCTTTAGCGTGCAGTACTTGCAGAGGTAGGAGGTCGTAAATCCCCGGAACCTATGGATGTAGTGTGCTTGGTCGTAAATTATTACAATGAGAAGAGATCGTAAATCTCTTGACACTTCTTCGTATAACCTTGTGCTAGACAAACTACGGGAAATGAAACCATTGGCTGTGTAGTTACCGACTACTTCGATATGTACCGTATCCATGCTTAGTGGACGTGACATGCCGATCTCTCCCGGCTACCATTTCGTGCACTCGGGCACTGTACGTGGGGGTCACAGTCCGCCTCTAGTTGATAAATGTTGATCTCTCCCTGCTATCACCTCACTTGAATATTTCTCGAACTGAATTATACATGATCACTGCACCTTGAATTATTCTTTCCACACCTTTTCAATGCCGTTATCTTGTTGAATGCGCACATGAAACTGAAAACGTGTTCCTTCCGTGGCGGCTCTGCTGAGTGAGCCTGGGTTTGAGTCGTTTGGTGATGCGGTCATTTTCAACTGAGACTGAGGTGAGCGCATCCTCTGGAGGACTCCATTGTAATCCGAGTAATTTGGTTGTATAATCGTTAAATGCAAGTGATAATTCCTGTTTTTTCTCTGCATTGATAGCGGTGAGGACATCTAAATGAGTTGAATGCCTTTTATCCAATGGGAAACCCCCGCCATGCAGAGGTTTTGTAATTGTATTGCGGTTTCAGTTGGCTGTTGCGGCGTGTCTGCACCTCTAAGATGTCATCGAAATATCTGCCATGAGTGATGGATGGCAGTGTCAAGGGGTACTTTTCTCCCTCGTCTTCTATCAGTTGCAGCAATGTTCTGACTGATAAAAATAGAGCGACTCTTGTGTCACAGGTAACCGTTGTTAGGTGGTATGGCACTTGCTTTGTTCGTCAATCCAAAAGATTCTCAATCAAAAGATGTCCTTATGAACTTGTATTTGCAAAAAGATGTCGAAATCGGTGGATTCAGATTAACAGGTCTGAAATTTCTGGGTTCAAATTGGCACCAGTGTGGATAATATCATTAATGGACTGTCCAGAAGTAGATGCACCGGAGCCGTTGAACACCACTCTTAACCTTGTGGTCGCGCTATATGATTTAAGTATGTCGTGATGTGACAAATAGTAAGTAGATGGTGGGAAACTGGAAAGGCTCTCTTCATGTGTTTAGGTTCCTCATATTTCGTATTGTTAACAATGTTGATGATAAGTTTCGTCTCTTGAGAATCGTCTTATTAACCTTGCAGGCAGCGATGGGCACTGTTGTGAGAATCACCGAGAACTTCAAAAGATTTTTTTGAGTGGGATCTGGACTATGTATCTCCCTGTTGAGTCACGCGAATAAGTCCCTTTAAAATGCTCTTCACGCCATTACTCATCAGACGTGCATCGACGATCGTTGGCCTTTGGACTTCTTATTACACCCAAAATCTTGTCAATAGCTCTTGCAAAGTATTCTCAACTTCCTGTGTTGCCGTGTTAATATTACTTACATCAAACTATTTACCACATTGACAGACCCAAGTACTAGCCATCCAAAAATGGAGAATTGAGCTATTGGCATGCATTGAGAATACTTGATAATGTTGGTCCTTATTATCTGTCCATATGCGACTGCTCCAAGAACAATGTACACCGGTCTTGCTGTAAGATATTCAGGATCGGCTAGCGTAATGTTTCTCAGTTGCGGTAATACCTGGCGTGAAGTTTCAAATGATGGAAACATCGTAGTCAATGACTTGAGGATATGAGCTAGAACTGTGACTGAAGAGCTGGTATGATTTGATTGAAGAACGAGTAATACAGCAGCTTGTGCCTTAGTTGATAGAGATCCTCCTATTCCATGGATGAGGATGACGGACCGTTGACGATATATATTAAGCCCTATAACTAAATTCTCGCTTACGAGCGTCATTTTGGAGTCCTGTATCGATTAGAAAAGGAGCTTATAACGTTGGCGATGGTTAGCTTATTTTTACCAATGCAGTGGCCAACAGGGTTTTCGTAGATAATCTACTCGGTGGAGTGATTGCACTATCTTTTTAGTTGGAGGGTGTTGATGAACTACTACTTGCTTGGATTGGAGTTGCGTTTTGTTCTTCATCTAGTAGTGTGTGATGCCGTTTTTTACAATTCGTACAATTTTGTTTGTTTCTGCATACGTAAATGTAGTCGTCCCCTGAGCAATTGTAGCACAGATGTCTTTTACTTATGAAATCCTTTCTTTCAGCAATCAGCATTTCATTGTATCTTGAACATATGATCGCCAAATGTTCCTGTAAGCAGTAGTCGCATAGCTTGTTATGCTTTGAGCTTTCTTGTGGGCCGTTCAATTCAGTCATTTATGGCCACTGGTAAGCTCTCACCGATTTCTTCTTTGATGGATGAGACTGGGCCGGGCTTCTTGAAGTTATAACTTCTTCTATGTTTTCTAGAGCCCTTACTCGAGGCATTAAGAATGTCTTAAGTCGTTCAAACTAGGGGTAGGAGGTGGAGCCGCCTAGTGAGCCTTCCCTTGCTTGGTTTGGTTTAATCCTCGATGTAGCTTACTGATCATTGATCGTACAAATGAGTATTGCTTGAGTTCTTCTCCTAGTGTGTCTTTCGTGAAATATTCATGTTTTTTTAACGCTATTGGCCATGTTAACGCAAGATAGTTGTGCTCCTTATAAAAGGTCTTGTCTACGTATTCAACCATTTCCTTTATGCCTAGGACTTCTTCAATGGATGTGTCCAAATGAAATGAAGGGAGCTATCTCTTTTATTGTTTCGATATGATTCCACTGACTGTGAGCTTTCAAAAGTCCAGTGACTACTCGTTGTGTAGCGACGCTGCGAATTATACATTCTTCCCTTTATTGTGCAATCGGCACTTCAGGAATTGGCATTTCCTTAATAGTGATGTAGTATGAGAAAAGAACAACAACGGAATACTTATAGCGTTGAGAAGATTCTTATGCATTGTGACGCAGTACTGTGTGTCCTTATGATAGGACTGCAATGTTGCGATGGTATATGATCTGAGGGTTTATCCGACTCAATAGACCAAAATGTTTAGAATTCCATTCATTCGGATTGAAGGACCAAATGTCTAGAATTAGATTATGGTCACTAGTTGCCTGGTGGGAGAAAAAGTGCGGGCGCGTGGAAGGGATAGCGCATTAATTCAATATTTAACACATTTGTTTTTTGTGCTGTTTATTATTACATTTTACTTTACTAACTATACAATAATGATTCTAAGTTAGTAATGAAAATCGTTGAGATCTTGCAGTTCCGTGGTGGTTGCCACTAGGCGTTAGCATGCACTACATGCAGAAGTAGGAAGTCGTAAATCTCCGGATCCTATTAGCGTAGTGTGCTTGTTGGTAAATTATTACACTAAGAGTATTACAGTAAGAGGTCGTAAATCTCTTGACATTTCTTCGTATAGTGCCACGTGATGGTAGCATGTTGTGGTGTCCTCACTGAAAAGGCCAGAGATAGTGTTGTGCTAAATGCACTACTATTAGAACGGCCCTTGTTGGCCTTGTGCTAGACGCACTATTATTGGAAGGACCGTAGACGGCCTTCGTGTCACTTCCGTATGAGATGCTATTGTTACTTACAGGAATGCACTTGCCTTACCTGGTCCTGCGATGAAGAATGCCTTAATATCGTGCTTCTTGTAGTCGTATACTTGTAGTCTTCCGTGTATTCTTACGTGTAGTCTTGTAATGGCTTCATTGCGTTAGCGTAACTGATTGACTAGCTTATAGCTTTAAACTCTGGCTGAATGACTTAATTACAATGAGCAACTACGAGCCAGTTGAATACGCACAAGAAGCTGAAGGCGTGTTTATTGCGTGGCGGATCTGCTAAGAGATAGCAACTGTTCCATGGCGGTCTTGCTAAGGCAGACTGTGTTTCGTACCATGGCGTCTTCACTGGAAGAGAGTTTCACTGAGAGAGAGCGAGGCTCGGCGCGTGCTTGCTTTATATATCTACGTGACAAATTAGATAGATGGCAACAATGGATAAATGTTGCTATGCAGAGACTAGACTAACTTGCAAACGTTCGCGAATATAACTTTTTTATTCACCCAATATCTTTATATTTGTAAAGCCGCATATTAAAATTAATTAAATATTATATACCATGATTCATCGAAGATTACTGTATCTGAATTATCACTCATTTTGTAATTTTCTGTATTTAAAATATATAGTAAATGTCTCTATTTAACTATTTATATTGTTTTTATTCACTAATTATTAAATTTTGTGATAATTTTTATCGAATCTTTTATCAAATTCCCTAAATTTCTATTTTTATATACTTAACTTTGTATATAATTTAATCTGTTGTTTTAAGTTTTTAAATTTTAATGTAATTTTTCTTAGAAGCTTAAGAAATTAATCAAATATATATTAATATTATAAGTTTATTTTTAGATTCATCTTGTCAACATGGAAATTGGCCTACAGGTACGAGAATGGCCACCGTTGCACCACCTGTTATTGTTACTCGTGAAGATGGAGGAAATTGGACTGGACCTCAACCTGGCTCAAATATGTTAATTCAAGATGTGATCAAATCATTAATACATTTTCTTGCATCGAGGTAATCGCTATTGCAAGATAATATTGTACATCAAATATCAGGTTTTGCAATTTCCATTCTATACAAATTAATTAAAAATATTTTGCTAATAAATTGTAATTAATGTACTTTAATTTTATAATTTTTAATTTTATGCATAAATTTCAAATTTTTAAATACATTTTAGAATATTACGATCCATTTTTTAGTAAAGGATTTAAAAATGAATTTATTTTTACCTTAAAAATATTAAATACTTGTGTGATACACGTAATAATAAATAATATTATTTTATCTTATCTTTTTTATAACAATTTATAATTTAATAATTATTATATATACTATTTAAAATTAATCGATCTTAATTAATAGGTATAATAAAATCTATTTATGTTTTTAAAAAATATTTAATATTTTATAGTATTATGATCAAATAAAAATATCATTATAACTAAATTTCATTAGAAATTAAATTATTGATTGTCAAAAGATCTACAATAGCTAACATGAAGACATATTCTCTTAGACATAAATAATTTTTTCCTCTAATTTATTCTGTTATACATTTTCAACAATAATCTTGTATAATTTTCGTATTTTATATCTATATTTTTATATTAAATTAACTTATCATTAAAAATTTTAAAGAAAAATTAAGGAAACATTAAACATTACAAATAATGTTTCAGAGTTAATCAACCTTTATGGAACTATGAAGATATGACGGCCAAAGTTTGGTGGGTACGAAGTGCTGAGCAATTGACTATCCTACTTCGTCATGTGCTTAAGATATTCCGTGATTCATTACCGCATGCTCTGGTGAGTCAACGTTGGGCTCAAACTGCTTTACAATTGGGCCTGTCTTGCTCATCTCGACACTATGCTGGAAGATCACTCCAGGTGTTTCGAGCTCTTAGGGTTCCGATAACCTGTCGTATGCTTTCCGATATTTTATCCAGACTCATAGAAACCATTGCAGAACAAGGAGAAGATATGCAGGTATCATATTATTTGTTGCAAATAGTAAACTTTAAATTATATTGTAAATAAGTAACTTTGAAAAGTAAACATTTAATTATGAATTTTGTTTACTTTTTTATTCTTATTGTGACTACAAAAAATAAGTTATTTCAAAATTATAAAATTTTAATGTTAAATAAAAATGCATTTGTTTTTTGCAATTTCACTAAAACTTTGAATTTTCAATAATTTACTTTCTTTAATAAATAAGCTTGAAGTAATAAATACATTAATTTATCTAATAATTCATATCGATTATTATATACATCTCTTTATTTCAAATCTGTGTTAGATTTTCTTCTATAAAATTATAAAAAACTTCTAATTATATATTACTTCCACTCTTTTATTCACTTACATAAGATATCAATACACCATTCTAAATTCCCTCCTCCTGTAGAACCGTCATTTAATAATAATATGTGTCAACTGTATATAATATATTATTCAAGACAGATACTACATTCGTTGTAACAGAAATTAATTTCAATTACAAATCATTTCAATAATTATTTCATTATTTATTTTATAATAGTTTATAGTACAATAATATTAATCACATAAAATTGAAAAATAGCTTTAAAACATACATAAGAAGTGTATTCGCATTTCTTTCGAAGTATATTAAGTATATAATAATTTTCAACCTTTCTAATATAAAAGTCGTGTAATGTAAGTTGTACAATAGAAATCAATTCAATACATAAATACTATTATTTAAACTAGGGCTACGTTACTGAGCTTCTGTTAACACTCGAGGCTGCAGTTGACTCCCTTGAATCCGATTTTCGGCCGTTGGATTTTATGAAAGAGATCTTCAAATCAACACCAAATTTGAATAATAAAGACGCGGTGACAAGCTTAACAAAGCGATGTTCAACGGGCACAACGGGATATTATCCTTCTGGGCCACAAATTTTTTCTTTTTTGAATCAGCAAGGCCATATTCGTAGTACCAGCTACTCGGTTAGTTATTCTATGCGAAAATCGACGGCAGCTAATACAACTGTTAGTGAAACTAAAGGTATAATAAATTATTTTTATTTACTATTATTCAATTAAATTATTATATATTACTTGGATCTATATAACATTTATGTGAGTATAAAATATGTCATAAATAAATAATTAAAGAATAGCTTCCTCTAAGTAAATATAAATTGATAAAATTATTAAATTTTTTCACAAAAATAAAACTTAAATGTATTGAATTATGTCATAGTGCTAGATTCAATAACATTTACTCAATTTTCTTGCTCAATATCGTTTGCTTTATTGGTATGCGAGCAACCGATGTCAGCATGGACATATTAGCTTTAACTTAACAAAAATGTTTATTTGAAAAATAATATTGAATTACAAATATTGATTTGTTAAATTGTTTCAGAAAAAGCATTACACAGAAATATTTGTAATATTAGCTGTATTTACAAATATTGCAAAAGCATTGATTACGAATCCATAATGAAAGAAGAAATTTTTAATTAAATATCAAAATTATTTATGTATAATTACTCATTATTTGCTAATAGTTCTTGTAGTTATAGCATTATACACCAAAGTATATTATTAATAGTAGTACCAAGTATATTATTAATTTGAATGAAAATGTTTATAATAATTAGATGAATAGTAAGTAAGAGATTGTTTTACAGAATTAGAAAATCGCATAGGAGGCATTAAATACACAAATTCAAGTCTTTCTCGCTCTCGTTCGGCTCAATCTCTAAAACTCCTTGGTGATTCCGCAACTCAGGATGATAAAATGACAATACTAGCGCAACTGTTCTGGTTATCTGTATCTCTCCTTGAATCAGACTACGAACACGAATTTCTCTTGGCTCTACGACTTCTCGATCGAGTACTACATCGACTTCCTTTAGATCGCCCGGATGCTCGCGATAAAGTTGAAAAACTTCAACAGCAGTTAAAGTGGACGTCATTTCCCGGTGTACACGCTCTATTGCTTAAGGTTAATTTAATTGCTTTAATAATTATTATATTCTAATTTTGAAACATTTAAATTTAAATTATTTAGATAGTATAGCAATACTTAGTAAACAATGTTTAAATAGAATTAAATTCATTTAAATTTCATCTAAATTCATAATAATTGATTACTCACTATTTTTTATTTTAGGGATGTACGAGTCCAAATACATATGAAGCAGTAGTAGCATTGTTGTCACAATTTACTTTATTGCTGGATTTACCGGTAGTGGATCCGACACAAAGTTTGGCCTTTCCGATGAATGTAGTTTCATTACTGCCGTATATGTTACTGAATTATGAAGATGCAAATGAGTTATGCATCAGAAGCGCTGAGAACATTGCTCAGGTAATCTCTAAAACAAATATGTGTGTGTACGTCTTTTCATAATTCATACTCCTAAAATTAATTTTAATTTTATCAGTTACCTTAATATTTATATTATATACATTTTTTAAATATTATAGTTGAAAAACTATTATTTATATGATTTTCTATAATTTAATTAATGAATTTTTATGTAAAGTATACTCAAAATACAAAGATTTACAGTGTAATTTATAATCATATTTTTATTAATATTTTATTTATTTATAACAATTTTAATATATTTCTGCTACTGCTTTTATTTTATATTACTACTATAAAAAACGTTTTCTAAAAGTTTTGATGATAAACTAAGGTAAATTTGTCCTAAATATTAGTAATCCAATTATTGTTTTTTCATATAACAATTTTTAAAATATTCAGATTCAAAAAATTTCATAAGAAATATTCAGTCTGTAAAGAATAAGAGCGAATTTAATATTTTGTCAAAATTTCATTTGTTTAAAAAAAATTTATTTATTTTTTATAACAAATATTTTCTCATTAATATTAATAAACATTTCATATTATTTTATTTTATACTTTATAAATGTGAGAATAAAAATTTCTAATAAATTTCATTTCAATTACATATTTTTTAGAAAAAAATTTTTATTATTTTTACACAAAAACATATATATTAAAAAAATGATTATGATGAAATATTTTTAAAGTAACTTATTAAATATGTTCATTTGAAGTAGTTAATATACTGAAAATAAATGAGTTGAAATCATTTTAATTCTTTTTATGATTTTACAAACCTTTAATATAATCTGTATAGCATTTTAAAAATAGTAAATCTATATTTTTATATATTTATTATTATTATTTATTTACTTAGATATTTATTAATTCATTAATTTTGTTACTCATACATCCTTTACGTATCTTTTAGATAAGTGGAGAAAAAGGAAAGAAACTAGAGAACTTGGGAACAGTAATGACTTTATATAGCCGTCGCACCTTTAGCAAAGAAAGTTTCCAATGGACAAAATGTGTTGTTAAGTATCTATATGATACTTATGCTCATCTTAGTTTAAATATGCTCGCATTTCTTATCGAAGTTTTAGAAAAGGGCCCACCTAACATTGATTTACCAATACTGAGCATTATTCACTGTATGTTGCATTATATGGATATTTCATCCCAAGGAGCACAAGCCACCAATACAGAATTACTTAGAGTCATATCAAAATATATCGAGGTTTTTATATTGATGTATTCTTAAAAACGATTATTAATACAATATGATTATTATAATTAATAGATAAATACTGTAGATTATAAATACTAGATAAAATGTTGAAAGTACATCTGTATGATTATAAAAAGTGGATATATTAAACATTTCATTTTACTATACCTTAACTACAATGAAACGATTATAACATAATAAATGATAAATTAGATGAATATAATTAAACAAAACTATTTTTGTACATTGATTTTTGTTAATTTCTATAATAATATTTTTATAAATTTTTTTTATTTTAAAATAATTTATTTTTATTTTTTTCAGGGTCCATATTGGAAAGAATCTTTGAAAATTTTGAAACTTGTGGTAACTAGATCATCAACATTAGTAGCACCACCAACAAATATTCATGCCTCAACCTGGGAATCTTCAATTGCTTCGCCACATCCAAGTTTTAATGACAATGAAATTTTTACCAAAAAAGAATTACCTGGTATGATTTATTACTCATTTAATCAAATTTATTTGTCGTTTTAATTAATGCGTTGTAATTTTTTATTAAAATAAAATAGCTTTTATGAAACTAGTATAGAATATTACTAACAAACTCTAAATTAAATAATCTACTATTAAATTACTATTTGTATGGTAGTATATACAATAAATTTATTCATTGTGTATTGAATATAAGAAGGAATTTACTTATTGTTAAATATTATATTTTTAAAAATTATTTATTTATTATGATATTTTTGTTTATTAAGCTAGTATTTTTTTCCATGGAAAAAACTGATAGATTATTATAAAAATATTAATAAATTTGATTATAAAATATTATATTTGTAATGCAAACATATTTCAGTTTGAAGATTAAGCATCATTAGTATTAATCTTTATTATTACCATAAACAGGTAGAACTATGGATTTTACATTTGATCTATCACAAACACCAGTTATAGGTAAGCGTTGGCTTATACGACAAATAAATGAAGAAAAAAATGCCACTTTACTACAAAGATCTATATCATTATCTCCAGCAGATAATGGCCCTATTTCTGGTTGGAAGAGACCATGGATGTCTCAAGTAAGCGAAGAAAGCAATAAATTGTATTTTTTTTTAAATCTAGTTTTTTATTAAAATAATTTTTTCAGAATATATAATACAAAACAATTAATATATATACATCTCATTAAAAAATATTTATTATATGTTTTAAAGTAAAATTGATTTAACTAGAAAATAAATTTTTTTTAAAGTTTCTTTCATTAAGATGTATATTATAATTAAAATAATTGTAAATATTAATTTCCAATAAATATAAGTATTTTTGTTACAGAGTCGAGTAAGAGAATGTTTAGTGAATTTATTGACAACTTGTGGTCAACGAGTTGGATTACCAAAGAGTCCATCTGTAAGTTTCTTTTAAATATATAATTAATTCTTTAGATGTAACAATTCGTTATGTTTTTATGATTTGATTTTATCTGGATAGTCAAGTAACATAAATTTGCAGGGTAAAAAAATTTATTTTGTCCTGGACTCACTCTACTGCTGTATTTAAGATGAATGCATTCAATAATATTGTAAATTAAATAAAATTTTCTGAAAAAAGTTAGAAAAGACATATCTATATAACTTATTTTACAAAAAATATTGTCTCCAATTACGTTACAATAATATTGACCAATCAATAATTTTATGCAAGATCACAAAATCATCCTATAAGAATTATATTATTTTTAATTAATATTATATAATTGGATTGATGTTTAATTCTATATTAATTACAATAAAATAAAATTACAACAATGATATTGTTAAAGATATCTTTAGATGAATTATTTACTTATATTTTTCATTTATTTTACAATGAAGAAAGATATTTATTCTGATCTAAAATAAATGTGAATCTTTTTTTTATCTTATGACATTGTATTAGAAACATATATTTAAAAATTTTAATTCATTCATAAGTAATTTTTAGAAAGTGATATTATACATATTGATATTAAAATTAACCTTTACAACAAAAATTACGTATAGTACATGTACTAAAATAATCTAAAATAATTGTTTGCAGTGCTAATTTAATTATTTAAATAATTTTATTTGAATTATGTTTTTTAATTTTATAGGTGATATTTAGTCAAAGTTCAGATTTAATGGAGAGGCAATCATCAATGGCCTCATCTACAGAAGAAGTTTCTGGTGCAAATAATGATCTAAGTGGAGGATCACGACGAGATGAAGACCAGTTTGGTGTATTTAAAGACTTTGACTTTCTGGAATATGAAAGTGAAAGTGTTGAGGTATTATTTTGATTATATTTTTTTAATACCAATCGTTTTATAAATAAATTATAAGTAGTATGTGTAATCAAATATAGGTACAAATATCTTAATTGTCCATATTTAATTTTTGTAATAAAAGTATAAGTTATTTAAATTTACATTCCATGAATTTACATTTTTTGCATCTACATTAGTTTAAATACATTTGGTATGGTTCCATATTTAAAGCAACATTGGTGAAAAGTAGATTAAATAATAAGTTAATAAAATAAACAGTGCTAAGCACAGAAAAGAAAAATTAGACATGCATTATATATATTAATTTATGTAGTACATTTAGATATAGACACAGTAGTGCTATTATCAATCAAAATAAAACGAATTCAAACGCTTCTTAAATAACCCAATCCTATATCTAAATATACATAATTTATCAAATACGTTAGACCAACTTGTAAATGTATATGTATGAATATTAATACATGGCTGAATGATAAAGTATTAAACCTATATGTATATTTAGTTCATTTAAATGCATTTGTAAATGACAGTGAGAAAAATATAAATGAAAAAAGACAATACATAAGAAGAATGTTGGTTGGATTAGTCAAAGCTTGTCAAAACTGTTTTATATCGTAAAGATGATTATTGTAATCATCTTTTAATATATCAGTTTTTATCATTCAAAATTATAATAAAAATCAATGAAAAGATGTTTAACATCGTCTTACGTATTTTAAAAATAGTTAAAATTCATCTGTACTTAAACATGTGTGTAAGATATAACTTCTTGAATCTTCCTGAGCTCAAATATTTTGAAAATCTTCTAAACAAAAAATTGTTACTATATTTAATAATTAATAGATATAATATTATAGATGCAAACAGTGAATATCAATATTTTTGTCTATTTTTTCCAATTCACTAATTTAATATTGTATATTTTTCCGATTAATGTTCTTTTTGTTCTTATCTAAATACTCATTCTTTCTGTAAAAATATAGTACAGCATATATATGTATTAAAATGTTTTATTTGCGTTTCTTAGAAAATATCATTAAGCAATAAATACGTTACATTTTTATTCATTTTAAAGTAATAGATACAAATATTTAAAAAAATTTCTTACATATTTTTTTATTAATAAAAATAATTTGATCTGCATTTACCAAATTAAAAATTTTTTTTTGAGTAGTAAAGATGATTTTTGAAAAAATGAATTCAAAAGTAAATTATATAAATTTATAGAAAAATAAATTTTATAATTATATATTTAAATTCAGGGCGAAAGTACAGACAACTTTAATTGGGGTGTTAGACGTCGTCCTCTTAGTGAAGGAGAAGAACGAGAACCAAGTCTGCGAATATTTGAAGAAAGTCTTAGTGAAAAAACAGTTTCTTCAAACAAACAAATTATTCAAGTGAGCAAAAATTGTATAAATAAAAATAATTTAATTATCATTGAACAAATAATTCAATTTAATTACATAAGCTTTATATTTTTAACACAAATATTAGAATTTTCAGTTAATTGTATTTGTTTAGTAAAAAATCATTCTATTTGAAATTAAATAAGTTATATAGATTTATTAAATACATTAAACGAACACATATTCTAATTTTTGTATTTTAAAATATTGGAATTGAATAGAATGATTTCAAAATTTTAACAGCGTGGAGTCGCTGAAGAGTCCTCAGATGATGAAATTGGTTCGGAATCACCATTAGATGAAGTTCCAAATGGACAAGGAACTAGACAAGAGGCTAATATTCCTAGTATTTTTCCAACGCCTACATTGTCATTAATACCAAGTCGAAATCGATGTGATTCTTCAACAAGATCTGATACTTCGTGAGTTTATTGTGGAGATTATAATTTTTTTTTAATGTCATTAGATTATTAACAGATTTTTATTAACGGATAGATTATTATTAATATTTTTAAATAAATATTTTATAGTGGTTCAAGTACTGGAGATTTGGGTGATGTAACACCATGCAATGTATCACCAAATCTGTCAACATTAATCACTTTCAAACAAATAGTTCGTGATGATGCTGAAGAAATCTGGAAGCAACAAATACAAAATTTAATAGCGCAGAATCCTTGCAATCCTTTAGATGTTTTTCAGCTTCTTAGTAAAATTTTGAAAGTAAGTGTACATAATTTACATTTTTATCGATGTTTATGATTTGAAGAATTTGTAATTTTAATTATTACTAACAACTTATTTTTCTTAATATAATTAAATTAACTTGGTGTTATGAAGTATAAATCATATACTGTCAATTTAAATTCTAAATTAAATAAATTTTTTAAAGTTAGGATGTTTTATTATAGGATGTTTGTGGTAAATCTGTTGGGCTTACTCGTGAAGCAGTTTCTCTACTGAACAGTGGGAGTGCAGTTTCTGTACAATTAGCAGCGCATTTATTTAGCCACATTGAATTATTAGTTTCGAAATCTGAGCTGCCCATTGTATGGTTTGCTTCTCCAGTTTTTGCTAATCAAAGACTATATGAAATCTTGAGATTTGGATTACTGGAGATTCAGGAACATCTTGAAACCTTCTTAGATAAAAAAGATCACGCTTATGAGGTACTTCACATTTTCAAATTAAAATTTGTATGGTATACTTGTTTAACTGAAATATATATAAAAAAGTAACAAATAATAAGTAAAATTCATAAATTAACATTGATCTCAGTAAATTGTGTTCAATAAATTGTCAATAGATATTATTGTATTTTATTTTACAGTATCTGGAAACCATGAAAACAGTAAATAAACTTAATTCTCTTGAAGAATCAAATTCACATACAGTGAATAGTCTTGAGGAAATGTTTCTTGACCTTGGTCGTGCTCATTACAAACTTCATTTTCAACTTCTACTGCTTATTGAAGCATCAAACAAAATGCTCTGTGCCCTTACTAGTGCAGCAAAAAATTCACAAGAGAGTCTTCAAGATATGTCTGCAGAAATTGCGAGTATGCGGCAGTCTCTAACTCGATCCCTCGAGACAGCCAGTATTGAAGGGGATAGAGGCACACAAACACCCAGTCCTAGCCAATTACCAGAGGTAGTTAATATAATTAAAAATCTACCTTTGATAATATATTAAATTTAAATATTTTATGTGTGAATATACTGAATGGGTATGTATGTGTATATACATATTAAACAACTATAATCGTTAATGAAATAACGTAAATTGTATTAGAAATAATCCATTGATTACCAAATAAGAAAATAATTCAAGAAATATTTTTAATTAAATTTTGTTTACATTATTTTTGTAAAGTGTAATGCTGTGTGGTAATTTTGTATGAGAGTCAATTGAAATAAATGAGTAATTATTACACGTGATGCAGGATGCTCTATTCTTCAGGAATTCACATAGATTAAACACCAATTTTGTTGAAGCTAGACTCAAAATTCGAATGAATAAGTCACACAGAATTTTTAAATTGTTTTGCATAGCATATATATACGTATTTCACACTACACGGTTTAAAATAAACAACTTTCCCACATACGATAATAAAAAATCGTGTATATTCAGAAATACATTATAAGTAAAGTTCTAGTTCCGCTGGTGTTTTCTTTTATATCGTTGCAAAAAACAAATTTTTTAATTTGTTAACAGAGGTTTTATCACTATGATGCTTATGTACGCGCTTGTACTACTCAGTATAATAAAAAGTTCGTGTAAACAAAATAATTACATATAATTAATGGAACTGTAATAATTATATAAGTATCTATCATTATAACTTAATATTTTTGAGTATAATATCGTTTAACTATTTTAAATTCGAAATCAAATGAAATTAACCTATTTATTAATTAAAAGTTTTGTTTAATATTATACATTATTATTAATAAGTTAATACAATGATTGTTTAAAATCGAAAATTTGAATCCTTAAATAATTTTTATATTTAAATAATACTTTGATATATTTATAGGTTGGAAATAGTAGCTGTGGAAATGAAGAACTGACAAGAGTAGCTGAATTACTTAAAGCCGGTAAATGGACTAGCGCCCTAGAAATCGTTAGAGTACAGAGAGCTCAATGGATCAATGATCCTTTTCATGATGACGATGACGTCACTATCGCTGTCAACATATTCTGCAGGCATCTTGGCCAAAATAGAACTGGTAAGAATATTGAAGAGTATGTTAAAAAAATTATTGATTTTATCTTGTATAACAATATTCGAACTACTATTCTTAATTGTCAATTACATTTTTTTTATTACCGATGTATTGTTTTTTATTGGAAAATACGAACAACTGATTTAATGATTAGTTTCAGTCAATTATTGTTTCTATTATGAATAAAATAAAAAATTCCGCTTTTTGTAAATTACTTTAAATATATTTCAAATAGATAATAATTTTAAGGAGTAAGCAATCTCTTTAACAATGCTTAAGGAAAGTTTTAATAAAGACTTGAAAGTACGGAATAGAAAAATCACATATATAGACTAAAATGTAATACAATTATCAATATATTTTATTTATGAAACATTTGTAATTCGTTCAGCCGATACTTGTGTTTGTTGAATTGAAAGTAGCCGTAGCCTTATGAAGAATTGCTAAATTTACGTCGCAAAAAGGATACATATCCAGACTAATTTAAATAGTATTCAATTAGACTTATAGTGCATGAAATAATAAACTAAATTATATACAAATACTGTAAACGGGAAAACACTTGCATTAAGTCATTTTTATACATCTGCTTTAAACATCGAATAGTTAAAAAGATAAAATAATATGCATTACTTTATGTAATTCTTTTGAGCATCATGTAACTTGTTGAATTTATATAAAATTTAATAAAAGAAAATTCATATTTTAATAAATTATTTTGTAAGCTTTAAATAAAATGATTATATTCTAATTTAAAAAATATTTAAAATATCGAATTTTTGTTTTATCTAGAAATAAACAAATATATTATTTTTATAAAATTATAAAATTATAATATGACAACAATATTAGTAATTGTTTAATCAGATCCAATGGAATTTCGAAAATTTTCAATTAAATTGCAATCTGATTTATATAATACAACTATTACTTTTTAATAATTAAATTTTTTAGCTTTTATTCTTAGAACTAGCATATAAATAATTCGTGGAAATAATATCCACCAACATAATTATCCCGTTATTATTAGAATTAAATTACAAATAGGTATAGCAAAAAAAAAATAGTTTATGTATTCTGTTACCTGTGAGAATTTTAACATTAAAAATTAAGTTTCATTCTATCTGTTGATAGTTATCAACTTTATTACTTTTTTATTTTTAAATATCTATTATATTAAAAATTTTTTTTCAACACATTTAATATTTAAGTATAAAATATTTTCATTGTTCTAGATATTTTTGTAGTAACAAAAAGTGAAGATGACATGATTGAAACATTTAGTAGACTGATGGAGAGTCTCTTTAGAGTTTTGGCTTCTATAACAAGTCTGGAAACTTACATAAAAACTTTACGAATTCAAAATGAACATTCAAATCATTCAAAAGCAGATTGCTAATATGATATTTTTCAAGGATATTTAGTAACAATTTTTATTGATATATATTATAATTTTATTGATTATTGTCCAAGTACGTTTTATGTACAAAATGTGTATACTAATAAACCTAATGCTGTTGAACATAATAAAGAATGTAGAAAAAATCAGTAATAAAAATATAATAATAAATATTTATTAGCAATAACCTATACATTAATTTTTTTTTAGTATTCTTATTGACTATTACCATATTAAAAGTATAAAAAAATTCTGTTACATATGTACACTAAAATTCAATTAAAAAAATTCAAGGAACGACTTTTACTACCATTTTTTTATTGTTGAAGTTATTAATGATATTACCAATTTTCTATAACTACATAAATGTACAGTTATTTAAAATTAAAATTAATAATCTTGTACAGGCATGAAATTTGAATAACAAGATTTTCGATTATTTTATTATATTTATTTATTTTTTTATATTAAATTTTATTCTGATATATATGAAGCATTTAAATGGAGTATACAAATAAGTACAAATCTCACTTTGTTAATTGTAAAAATATGGAATTTTGGCTAAAAGTTATACACTTCAATACTATAAAAAATATTTTTGTTATAATTGTATTTTATATTATCTTTCAATTATAATATCTCAATCATTTATGATTCGATTTTAACAAATATAAATTCAATATTGCTATCCTACTTTCTAAACTTCAAAATGCTTCAATTTAATTGTCAAACAATATCATCAAAGTGTCTGCAAAAATTATATTGTCTACTTCGATTTGTATAAGAAATTAAATATTTCTATTTTAATATTATTTTATTTCAAATTATGTAATATTTATTTTATTAATATTTTTTAAAAATTTAACTTACATATTAATTTGAACTGTTCTAAGATCTGCTATATTGTATTTGAAAACATAAATATCTAGGGAATAAGTTGAGGACAACTACGTTTGCCATTTATTTAATTCCTAAATCCAGGAAATTGGTTGTATAATTATTTTTAATATTTTTTAATATTTTAATTTTAATTTTTTAATTATTTTTAAATATTTTTAATAGAGTCACTTCTATTTCATTAAAATTTTAATTATTTATACAAAACAGCCCTTCATAAAAGTAATCATTATTCATTATTTTCTATATTATGTATTTAACAGAATTTATCAAAAACATGTAATAGTATATTTTGTTACAATTTTACAGATTAGTACATGAAAGCTAAATGTATTTGCAGTGAATCAATTAAAAATAAATCATAATGAAAAAATATGTAATTATAAAAATATTAAATATTTAATTTTTGCAATATTTATATTTACACAATTATGAAAATTATTTTAAAAAGTAGATACATTTAATTATGCAATTGTATGCATAATTAATTGTCGATAAATTATGCAGAACATAAACAGGAAAAAATAATTAATAAACATTTTTTACATTATATAATATTGGCTATGTATACCTTATGTAAGTCTAACATAATGTTAACTAATAACATAATTAATTAAATGCTTATTCATTCTATGTGATTACTGTTTTATTATTGTATTATTATGATATTGTACTTATTTTGAAACATTACTCATATTTTGTATTGGATTAAGTTGTATCAATTAAATATGGGTAAGAAATGCGAAAATTATCATAAAAAAGTGTTTTAAATATTAATATGAATGTTTAGAATAGCAGAAGCTTAGTAAAATAGCTGAAAGTGTTATAAGAAACCGAAATAAATCCATTAAGTATTGTTACGATGAAAATAAAGTTACATATACAAACTTTTAAACGATCGTCAGTTTACTAAAAATCGATAGTAAGAATTGCTAATGCTTATTTGACAATTATCTTAGTTTTTAAAAACACTTCATACTTCCTCTTCCTTTTTTTTATTTTTTATTCTTCTTAAGAATTATAGGTTGCAATATTTAAATAAAATACTATTAATAAAGGACATTTGAAATAGAAATTTAATAAGTATTGAATAACCTAGTAAATGCAGATAAAATATAAATATTTAAAATTTAAACATTTTTATTTATTAAACATATATTTTTTAAATTTAAATATATGTAGATAATTAATAAAATGTATAGAAAATAAAAATAATAATCATTTAAATTTTAAAAATTATATTTGTAATTTCATTTATAATAAAAATATTTATAAGCACAAATTCATTAAAAAAGCTATGATTTTATAAGTTATAAATGTGTTAAGTAGAATTATTAAAGAATATTTATGCGTTTAATTATAATTTATATATTTTATACAATGATATTAAAATATATAACATAATTTAAAACATTATTCCTTATAATAAATTGAGCAGAAAATAAAATTTGAATAAAAAACTAAGTGAATAAAATATACCTTTTTAAAATTAAGTACTTTATTTGAAATATATTTAATCTATTATAATATATATTGAAACAAATATAAATTTATTGCAATTTATTCACAAATTAAATGAAATCGATGAATAAATATTTAATTTTTATTGTGAAAAATATGGATATTTGGAAAGTACAATATATACTTAATCTTTAATAAATTACAAGAAAATATATTAAAGTTTAATTCCTAAATAAATTAAAAATTTATAGGTAAACCTAATTTGAATAAATGTAAGGAATTTAAGAATTATTTGTGAGGTTAAAAAGAATAACCACAGAGCCAATCATAGAGATAGAAGTCATGAGATAGACAGGTTTAGATCAATAAACTTAAATGTATAAACTACGAAGTTTGACGCTGAAAAATTGATAATTGCTAGTTCTCGATAAAGAAGGGGAATAATTTTCATTTAGGCATACATGCGTAAACAAATATACATATATACTATATAATATGAAAATGATTTTTGCCGAATATAACTTTAATATTTTATTTTTATGACTTGCAACGTAGGTATTAACTATTGTATTGACTATTAACTATTGCAAAGTAAGTATTAACTGATACTTCAAAACAGGAGTGAATCTATAGATCTTCAGAGCCATTTAAAAAGAGACGACTTGGAATACTCAAATCAATTTAATTATTAAACAAAAAATAAATTACCTAAAATATTGCAATAAATTTTATATTAAATTTTATTGTAAATTTATTTTTAAATAAAATATGGAACAAAATTTTCATAAATGCATGGATGAAGCGTAAGTTTATTTTTTTAAATTATGTTAGTATGTTTTGTTAATTTAAATATTTTATGTTTACATTCTTGTTAGATATAATACCGAAGGTATTGTAGGATGTCTTGTAACTGATAAATCTGGACTTTGTCTGGGAGGTAAATATATTGATTTACTTATGAAATAATATACATAATTTGTAGGTATTTTTCTATTTATATATTTTATAAATATTTATATATGACTATGTGGATTATAGTTAAAGGAAATGCATCGAGTGAAAGTGCTGGAGTTCTTGCAGCAATGGCTGATGTTGTAACAAAAATAGAACCTAGTTCCAAACCTCCAATAATTTCATTTCAAAATGAAGCAAGGTAATTAATAATTATTATTAACTTTGTTTTAATATATCGTATTTATTTTTCTTAATATATTTGTATAAGACAAATTATTTATTTAAATTTATTTCATAAAAAAATCAAAGATTAATTTTTTCTATAATTATTTCTACAGATACAAATAATATACAAAAAAATTTAAACCTATTAAAGATAAATGTAAATTATTTTTATAATACTTGAATCTAAATAAAATTTATTGTTTAATATCGTTATTATTATAAATAAATATAAATAATTTTTAAATTTACTATTTTTAAATTCATCAAAAATACTTTAAAATTTTAACGAATTTTGACTTGTATGTTTTAATTATTTGCAATATGACACATAACTAAGCAAGTAAATTAAATTTCTTTCATAAATATTATAAAGAATATTAGTTTATTATTAAAATTATTTATAATGATACAAATACAAGAATAGTTCTTTGTATTTTCATTTACAAAATAATCTTAATATTGAGCTACGGTGTACAAAAAATTACATAATTTAATGCCTCAACATTATGAATATATTTTTCTTATTACTCATTCTTTATTAATGCCTACATTATATTTCATAATATGAAAAATTATTTTTAACAAAAAAATGGTATATATATTTAATATTTTCTATAAACTATGGAATTTTATTCAGTTTCCATTTTTTCGATAATAATTTTTTATAATATTGTAAATATAATTACATAAATTATTTATTTTGTGTAAAACATATTTAATTAAAATTATATTAATATATTTCTCAGACATTGCCTTATACATCAAGAAGGACCTATCATTGGAGCTATATTTAAAGCTACTTCTATTTAAGTATTTAAATGTAGTTTTTATTAGTTGTTTAACAAACCATTAATTTTTTTTTATAAAATAAGTAATTTGTCCAAATTTGTCAAAATAAGTAATTAAATAGTAAATTAAATAATAGAAATAATTAAAATTATACAAAAGACATCTAAATATTATTTAGAAAATGAAGTAAAATAAATTATATTTAAGTAAAATTTATTTATTGTTTAAAATTTTATTCAATAAATATGTAATCTTGCATAATGTAATTTACTCACATTATTTTTATTATTGTATTATAAATATTCATAAATAATTACTTTTATAACAAAAGTTTTATTACTCTTATTTATATTTACTAAAATAAATATATTTTTATAAAATAAAATAAAATTCTATAATAATGACTTGCTATCAAATATTTATCATTAATTTCCCTGTACTTTATTAGTAAACAAATAACAAAATCCCTAAATATTACATTTGCATGCATAATTTTCATTATATTATACTTGTATTCTATTAAAACAAATATATGTAATGAATTATGAAAAAGCTATAAAAAAAGTAATTAATATTAAAATATTCCATATACTAAATGAATATATTACAGAGAAATTAAATATGTGTAATTTAAATTTAAATGGTAATGTAATTACTTTTTGTTCAATATTTTTCAGTATTTTAATTTTATGAGAATACCATTTCAATATATACAGAAAAAATTAAATTAACAAAACGTAATACTGTCTACATCCAAGAACATAAATTTATTTATTAATGATACGATAAAAAATATCCCTCTAGAATTTAGAATTTATATATTAATGTTGATACGATAATACTAATGCAATTAGTTTTGACAAAAACGCAGTGGATTATTACAATCGAAGTATGTTTAAAGAAAGTGGTCGAAACCAATTAACATTTTTAATAATTTTGTTACTACTTCCAATAATGAAACTTTGACCAACATACTCACTAAATATTAATTGAAGCACGAATTTATATATATATATATATATATGTATATATATATATATATATATATATATATATATACACTCTATATTCATGTGTTGTATATTATATCACTAATAACAATTAATAAAACATATTCGTATTAGAATAAAAATATACTATAAAAATATGAATTTATTTAAGTATTAGCCGATTTTTTAAGTTTATCTATTGTAGGAACTTACTAAGAAGCTTTTATATTTATTTATATTGCGTAGCTAACAGCCATTTATAAATTATTTCAATAGCAGAAAAAAAAATAAAAATGAAACAAGTACTAATGTGTCGATCTCCCTTTTCATATTCATACCTTTTTCCGTAGTTTTTCAGTTCCATACTTTTATTTCTTCTATTACTAAATTAATATTGTATATGTTCATGGAAACTAAAAACGTGCATTCACAAAAAGTTTATTGATTTGAACTATTTTAAAAAATTAATTTTTCAAATAAAATTCATAATTATTTTATGTTAATATCTTCAAGTAAATGTCAATTTTGTAATATTTTTTCGAATTAGTCGATTTTGTTTTTTAATGATAAAAATTAAAACTGCAAGCATATTATAATGTCTAATATTGTTTAGATGACAGTTCGATGTATTATTAGTTAACACTTCAATAAATATGTACATGTGATAAATTGATATTTATTTATATACATTTATATATTTATATACATTTATATATATTTTATATATTTTTATATATATTTATATATATTTATATACATTTATATAAAAATTGGATTTTACTATTAAAAACTGTTTTGAGAAAATTGAGACTTCGTTTATAGCATTAAAATGAGAACATATTGTATAGTAGCAAATGAAAACTGAGAAAAAATTATAAATGCAATACTATAACGAATCAATATTTATCACTTGAAGATATAAAAAAGCAAAATTTTTGTTGGTACTTTACAAATTATCAAATTCCATTTAAAACATAAATATTGTTCGGTTTTAGGAAATGAAGAATAATAATTATCACTAAAAATCTATTACATTTATTATTTATTATACAAGTTATTAAAAACAAATACTAGATATTAATTTTTTTAATATACATTATGCTTTCTATTTGAATGAAATGCAACGAAACGTTAGTAAAAAGCTGTATTAACGTTCTATACTTCTATGTTAGTATGGTTAAAAATAAAGGTAAAATGAGTAGCTATATAATATAGAACGATATAGAAAATTAATAAATAATAGAATCATCTAGACTGGAAGATTTTCTAAACAGGTTCAAAGAGTTTGTTTAATCTGAAATTAATGTTGTTTTTAAAGATTTTATCTTGAAATAGGAAGAGTGTTTAATTTATTACAGTAGTAAAAAAAGTTGAGTGTGATAGAAACATATTTTCAGATTTACATTTAAATAAAGCTATTTAGGGAGTTATGAAGTTTCTAAAAGCGATTTTCGAGGAATACTTAAGAATTATGTTAAATATGTTGAATTAAGTTAAATCTGACTTCTCTTTAGGGTAACTGCATGTTACAAAAACCATACATTATAATAGTTTGATTTTTATTCAATTTAGTCAAGATTTATAAAAAAGGTTTAAATTTGCAGTTTAATATAGGGAATGTAAGAATCGTAAAATTAAAAAAATTTGTTTTCCATAATGATATGCAAATTATGTAAATTAAAGTTGTAAACTATTGGAAATTATTATTAATATAAACATCAGATTTATATTTAAATTGATCATTTGTGCTATGACATTAATTTATTAAAAAAATAATTTATTAATTAAATAGTGTCAAAATGTAGATGAAAAATTAATTAGAACAACATATTAAATTATAAATATTACTATAAATTATTATCCTCCATTTTATCTTCCATTTAATAAAATATACAGTTTATTTATAATTTGTTAAGCATAAAACTATTAAAAATTAAACATTATTTTAATTGAAATCTATTTCAAATTTTTTTTTAAAGTGCCTAACATTTAAGAGTTTAAGTATTGTTTTTGTGAATCATTTTGTAAATTACAATATTAACAGTTAGTTTTTTTTTAATTTATTTAAAATGTCAATTCCTTTTTAATAAAAAAATTAATCTAGAATATCAATAGTGCGAAGAATTTATACTTATATTTTATATTTATTATTCTAATATTCTAACAAAGCAACATGAAATGAAACCATCTATAATCAGTGTACGAATAGAACAACAAATATTCGGGTTAACAGGTTATATATACTCTAGTCAACGTTTGTTGGCTTCAAAATAAAATAATTAAGAGACCACCAATTCTTCGTTCTCTATATATTCATATAAATCGTTTCGAATATATTGATATAAAAAATGTTTATAGATGTTTATAGGTGTTCATTTTCTTAATATAGCGTTGATCTTCAACCATTATTTTATCCAACGTTTGAATAGGTTATTTAGGTATTGTAGATGCTCTTCAATTTGAAGTTTAGTCATAGATAAACCTGAAGAATATTCGTGTGCTAAACGAATGCACGTCCATGCATTCAACCGTAATGATTGTATAGTATGTTTGCAAGTACAGAATAAACATCAAATTAAAGTAAGTAAATGGAGTATTACGTTGGGTGTGTCCTAATTCTATCTTGTACTTATTTTTGTACATTTGTAGTCGTTTCAGAATAATAATTTTAATAAATATTTAAATATTTGAAAAAAAGTAATACAAGTGATTGATTTGTTTAAGACTGTTTATCATTTTAACTATTCTTATATACGATATCTCTGATAAGGTAATTACTAATTTTTATAAAAACCGATTTAATTTATTTATTTTCTTTTAAATTGTAAGTAAAAACTATAATTTATATTAAAGTACGTCATACTTTTTAATACTTTTTTATTCAAATTTATAAATTAACAGCATTTATTCTAACTTATATCATATATGATTTAACTAAGATGTACTTTACCTAATTATAATTATAAAAATGCTCATTTTAACAATAAATTACTATAATTAATTATGCATTATGAGAAGCGATAAAGATTCACAAAAAAATTTTCAGAAAAAATCAAAGAATTAACTAAATATATTAAATTAATAAATATTACATTTCATGCTATGAGAGTAACTTTATTAATGATTTACTGTTATATGTAATCCGAATATAGTTATTTGCATTTATTTAAAATATTTGTAAACATATATAACTTATATTAATGTATAGATATATTAAATATATAATTAATAATTGTCATAATCTATGATTTCGTAATCATTATTATTGCAATTGCTATTTAGTTAACAAGCCATTATAGTTTCATGAACATTAGTTAATTCCTTTTAATATTACAAGAATATTAAAAAAGAAATTATATCCGTATTGTCATATCACTAAAATTTGGTTTTTTAACAGTTTCTTATTACATTAACTAAGTTCGTGATTATCAATTAATTTTTTTGCTCAATTTTATTAAATTTAAATTGTGTTCACAAATACAAAATTATACGATACATAATTATACATAAAGAAAATGTTACAACCGGCTATATTTATTTACTATTTCATAATAATATATATTTTTAATTAAATTTCAATATTTCAATAGATCTAATAAGGTAGATTTTTGGAGTATGAACCATTAATATTTTAATTCAATCAGAGTATTAATTTAATTAATATAAGTCATCAGTCTAATTTTAAATATAATTAAGGAATTTAAAATTAATTTGATTTTGATTTTACTTTGAATAGTGAAGTATTCGATATTGATATATTGAACTTTTAATTCTACCACATTGAGTACATAGTAAACAAAGTTATATAATAAAATTCTCAATAATCCGATTCATTAAATTGATCTATGTAATGCTTGCTTGTACGATTTAATAAACATGTGATTTTTGTTATGAAAATTAAATTCTTATAATTATCCATAAGTTTTATTACTACTCATTATATGTTAAATATAACTATCTAAATTTGTATACTTAAACTAACTTCAATAGAAGTTTTATTCATTGTATAACAAAAAAGTAAATGTAAAAATAAAAGAAATTTTGTAAAAAATAAACTTATGTCTTTTACTTTTGTTTAAAAACTTGTATTATATGTTAAATACTTAAAAAAAACAATTATTTTATTGTTTTATTAATACCTAGTTATTAAAAATTAAATTATCGGCACAATTGAAAATTAAAAGAAAATCAATACTTTTTATTAAGTAATATTAATATTAGTCTTCGAAGTTCAAAAAGAAACATCTTCAAAATAATTAATTTTTATTAGGAATATTGTAAAAGATGTAATTTCGTTCATTAGGTGTACTTTATTTCTGACAGATCGGAATTTTAAGTAATACTACTATAGCTTAAATTATAGGATCTATTACTTTTTATATTCTATCAAATTGTTTTATAAAATCAATTTGAATATGCTTTTAATATGTGAAACTACAAATAAAAGACATTGAAATACAATTTTTAATCTAAATTATTTTTAACATTTCTT
This sequence comes from Ceratosolen solmsi marchali, assembly GCF_000503995.2. Lineage (NCBI taxonomy): Eukaryota > Metazoa > Arthropoda > Insecta > Hymenoptera > Agaonidae > Ceratosolen > Ceratosolen solmsi. The sequence continues at coordinate 10,590,350 of NW_011948417.1, forward strand.
ATTGTATTATGTTAAAATTATATTAAAATATTAAGGGATTATGAAATTTTTTATAATTTCATTTCATAATTTTATTGTGAAAGTGTATTCATTCTTACTCATTTATTATTATAATTAATTTTATGTCAGTCCTGTTGTGATAAACTGTACGCGTTTTAATAAAATACGAAACAAATTTAAATTATTAAGCATTTACTTTATTTAAAAAATTCTAATACAATCATAGGATTAATAGGCTTGATTTAGGCAGATTAGACTAAAGTAGACATTTTGTATTTAACCACAACACTAATAAGATACTTCATTTATAATTTAAAACAAATATTATAAGAAGAAAATAATATATGAAATTTAAACAATTAATTAATTTAATAGAAGTTACGGGTTTGGTTAAATTCAAATATTAAACTAATTTAATGCATAAATAAAGTAGTACTCGTTTATATTTCTAAATAAACTATTATATTGGAACTTTTCCAGTTTTACATTTTTCGTATTGAATAAAAAAAAATATTGAAAAAATGCAACTGTCTTATGAAAATCTTAATTAAATGTAAGAGGCAATAGTTTTAACATTTTCATATTTAAAATAATTAAATTAACAAATTTAATATTGCTTTTTTATTATTAACTAGATACAAATATATATATATATATATATATATATATATATATATATACAATCATTGAATAATTTTACCAAACTTCAGAATAATTTTCAAAAACTATAAATATCTAAAAAAATTTATATTTAGAAATATGATTGTAATATATTTACTAAGTTATGCTACATTGCTAGGGTTCTCATGTATTTAGTGTTTTTTAACAATTTTTTTATAGTTAGTGGAATGAAAAGATGCAAAAAGATTAATTTGTTGCAATTAAAAATTAAATTTTTTTTCTGCTTAATTGAACACAATTTATACCTATAAATTAATAAACAATAGTTTTTTTATAACTCTGTTTTTGCTTCAAATTTGTAATAATTAAATATATGACAACTTATATTACAATATATTGAATGATAATTAAGACAAAATTTTTTAAAAATAAGATATGACTACGAATAAATACTTTAATTCAAAACTAAAAAAGGAATTTGAAAAAAACTAACAACACTCCAATTTATTATAAAATATTAATAAACATATTTTAATTATATAATTATAATTAGAATTTATAATTAATATTTTATAATAAATTGGAGTATTATTAGTTTTTATCAAATTCCTTTTTATAGTTTTGAATTAAAGTATTATAATTATAATAGTAAAGAATTTAAAAATTAATTCTATTAAATTAAAATTGAAATATAGTTTATCAAATTTATATTAATATTTTATTTATTTATTAACATAGTGCATTGGTTGTATTTTTGAAAAATAAAACGTAAGTTATAAATATAGGTGTTTATGCGTAACTAAAATTTTATGTAAATTTTTTTTAAATACAATGATATGGTTTCATTAAAACAATGTCTTATTTTTAATGTAATACAATATATATATCTGAAATATATCACCGACTTCATATATTACTACACAAAAGATATGTATTTAAAGTTGGAATTTTCATTGATTTTTGCGATTATGTTGTGGAGTCTGGACACTTGATACTTGCCGCTGACTCAGTTGATAAATATAATATAATTATGTATAAAAAGTATATTAGACAACTTTTAGTTATAGATAAGTAATATAAAAAATTTCGAATCATATTTATATTTATAAAAATATTTTTCTCTAAAAATATCAAATATATTAATAAAAATTTAGTTCATGATAATACATTCATTCTTAATATATTTACTCATAATTTTTTGATATAATAAAACGATTTGAATTTACAAGCAATTAAAACTACTACTACTATTATAGTACTACATTTGAAAATATTTAAATTTGTTATAAATAATTATGTTAAATTTTACAAAAATAAAAATTATTGTAATATGATAAATACAATAATTATTATAAAAATTTGTGATATAAAAAAATATTTCATAATAATTACAAAAAAAAGAATATAATTTTAAATATAGTATTAAATATTCAATTTTCTTAGTAATTCATATAAAATTAGTTTTTAGTCGTTGCATGAATAATTTTTAAAATGAAAATTTATTAATTATGGTAGTATTAATACGTAAAAATTAATTATTAATGGAGTATTAAATATAAATAGTTTAAATTGTTAAACAAATTTAATTTATTCATTGTTCATTTTTAATAATTTTTTAGTAACATGAAGATTATGAAAAATTTGAAAATTATTAATAGTAAAAAGCAAAATTGTATGTTTATAAATATTAATTTGTGTTAAAAATATTTATACTATATTTACTAATTTTATTTAAATATATCATTTGTATTATATACGGTCTGTATATAATTTTACGTTTGTATTTTTTTCGTAGTTTTTATTATTTTAACACGTAAAATACAATTAATATTTATAATTATTATATATCATATAACATATAACATATTCACTATTTAATAGAAAAATAATTTACTTATAAATTTAAAAATTAAAGAATCAAAATGTGATTAGTAAATTTAAAACATAATAATGCAAATATTCGTTCTGTTTTACTAGAATAAAAAATATTACTATTTATAAATTTATAAATAATAGTAATTGAGAAAATATAAAAAAATAGTACAGTATTTAAACTCGCATACAAATTTGAAATTTATTAATACATTAAAAAAAAGAAAAGATAATATCGTTTTTATTTTTGAAATATTATTAATGGTAAATATCTTTTATTTAAATAAATTTATCGTATTAATGTTCTGAAAACGTATCTAATAGTCGTAAAAAGTTATCTTTCATTATGGTCAAATAATTGAAGTCATAAAAATAGATTGACATTATTTATGAGTTCGTTTTTAATATTAATCTAAGGATACGTTAATTACACATTAATCAAGGGAAGAGTTACTAATCATGCCTGTGTATATCGCGCTAATAATTTTGTAATCTTCATATGCTGTAATGCAGTTTTTTATATTCTAGTTCATTTGTTTGTAAAAAGCGATAATCAACTCTATTGCGTACGTCCCGAATATCTTTGTAATCATTAAGCCTCTTCCATTAGACCTTATTTCGTCGCGTTCATAATGAAAACTTCAATAGAATCGATATTAACTCAACTTGTTATTAGGATAAAATAATAAATATTAAGTACAACAATACTATATAATTTTTAATAGTCATTAAATGAATTGAAAAGTATTATTGATTAATAAATTATGGAGCACTAAGTAGTAATTCAAATTTTCTATAAACTTTGTTGCAGTTGTATATGCAGACAACAGTATATGTACATTTAAATTTCCTTAAAAATTAACATAATTTATCTAACATCTAATTTCAAATATTTCTTTTAGTTTGCTAAATTTATAGTACAACAAAAAATAAAATAAAGATCTTATTTAATAATACGGTTATTTTATAAAAATAATATTTATTAAATTATATTTAATTTAAAAATGAAATATTAAAATATTCCTTAGATTATTAGGCTGATCTAAAATAAATTTGTTCTTACTACTATAGTAAACTACCTTTGTATTATTACTATTACTTTTGCATGAGTTTCTGTTCAATACATAAAAATTGAGATAAATAATATATACAGTCTAAAGAAATAGTTTTATTCAACGGTTTATTAAATTAGAGACATTAGACAAATTATGTAGTATAAAATGATTGAACATTAAACAGACTTAAAAATCTGTAACTAATTACTGCATTAATAATTCTTATAATTATTATTAGTAAAATGTCATATTATTGAATATTCTATTTAAAAAGTAATAGTGTTATTTATTACAGGCAATACAGATAGATTTTTATTATCAAAAAGGAATTTATAAATTAAAATTTTTTTATTAGAACTAATATTATGAAATTCTGATTAAATATTTACGAATTCGTTAGTTTAGTTAGGTTTTTCATATCTTATGTATATTTTTGTATTATGAAAATATTGAATTTAAAAATAAATTGAACTTAGGTTGATTAACAAATATAGTAAATTCGGTAATCAAAAGAAAGAAATAGGAAAGAGAATTTTGACATCTTTATGGAAGAGTTCATAAAGTAATATTTTAATATAATATTTAAAAATGATATTAAATTTGAATATGTAAATTTTATTCAGAAATAATTCATAATCAAAAACTAATATGCACTTGCAACAAAGAAACTCTTTTAGTATAAGAATCTAATGATTTAATAAAACAATTTGCTGAAAAAATATTCTAAGGAAAAAACCAAAGTTTGGTAAAAATAATAAAAATAATTTATTAAGATTAGAAAATTTATTTGTTTACTTGCTGTAACAAAAGCTTATAAAATTTTTTTTTTAGAATTTTTAAACAGATTTTAATTAATTACATGTAATATTCTAAGATTTTATGATAAAAAATAAAGCAAGTATTCATATTAAGGCAGGAAATAGTCCTTTAATATACCAATATATAATAAATAATTAATTATAAAAAATTTTATGAAATTATTATTATTCTTTATTTGATTATTTTATTTTACACCTGATTTAATTTTAATATCAAAATTTTAAATTGAACTTATATTTAAATAATTTATATATTACCGTTTTAAATGTTAATGTATGGCAAATAATATTTTGAATATATAGTAATTTTTTTATTATTTCACAATAAATACTATAACAATAAATGCTTCACAAAACATGATTATTATAAATTTATGCTTAATGAAGATAAACTACGATTATATATCTATAAATAAATACAATGCAATACTTTCTGTTCCGAAAGATATTTATTGAATATATCAAATTGATTTTCATTTTTCATAAATGTTCAATTCGATTAATATCGTGAAGATCGTTTTGGTAATGTTTTCTAATGATATGTAAATATTCATTCAAAATTTGTTGACGTTTATACTTGGATTTTAATAATAACTAATTTATTTCTGAATATATATGTAGTTTAAATATTTTCTAACTATACAATCGTATCTATGTAAACTTTAATTGATACATTAATTCATTTAAATTCGGCTTTTAATATTGCAATTAAATAATAAATAATCAATAAATATTATACATTGCCGGGATGGAATGAAAATAGAAATGGAATTAATAATAAAGTTACTATATTGCTAAGCTATTATGCTAAGAAAATGAATAATTTTTTTATAAAAAAGCAATTTAAATCCTGATTTTCAAATTGAAATCGAAGACATTCATTATTCATATCCTTAAATTATATGAATTACATATTGATTTTTAATTATTAAGTATGATTAGTATTCATTGTACTATTATTATTTATGAAAATTAAAATTTGCATATATAATTTATAAAAGACGTGTTTTATACAAGTTTTTAATATATAATATATAATATAAATAGTGGTTTAATATATTTTAACATTATTTTAATAATAGTTTATTTACAAAAATTCTTCATAATATTGATTTAATTTAAATTTTAATTTGCAAATAAATCTGTTTTGTGGTAATTTTAAATGAATTTTAAAGAAATACATTCTAAAATTAGTGTATTCAGATTATGAATAATACTACCAATCAATTGTACATCTATGTTCTTGTGAATTTTTTACATTATATTTGCATAAAAGAATAATTGAAACATTTATAGAATAATTTTCATAATATCACATATCTTTGACTTTTTAAATTAATTTACATAAAAACCATATTGAGCAATCACTTTAATAAAATGATTATGCAATTATGCAAGTCTGTTTTATATTACAATCTAATAAACACTATATAAATTAAAGTTATTATATTAAAAAATAATATATATTTTTAAAAAATTTCGATATATATTTTTTTAATTATTATTTATATTATAAATTTATTTATATACTAATGTTTGATTTCATATTATAAGTAATCATACAAACATCTCTCAAATAAATGAACCGAAATTGTATTGTACAAACTAACCAAAATATTTATATTTAAATTCCCCAATCATCTTATAATAATACTTTATTACTAACTAAATATATCTAAATGTACAAATAAGCGTTTAGATTATTTATACATTTGTATTTTATCTACATGATTGAATATGTAAAATAAAGAAAGTTATATTATAAATTAATTTTCAAAAAAAATTTCGGTTTTATTTTCTTTTAGATAAATGCAATATATTTCTAATTTCGTATTTTAAACGCAGTACCAATTATAGTTTTCACTTGCACTTTTAAAAGATATTTGAATTTTTTATTGAATTTTTGAAAAGTTTTAAAGGCATTATTAAAATAATATTTTCAATGTTAAATATGTCAAAAATTATATTTTAAATTTTTATATTGATAAAAAATTTTTATAATAAAATATTAATATATATAATTATTAAATTAAAATAAATTAAGATAAATATTGCATAAAAATGAAATTATAATTTAAAATTAAAAACTAAAAAAAATAAATTAAAAATAAAAAAAATATAAATGAAATATATCTTTAGTTATGTTATATTTTAATTATACATAACAATAATGTGAATAAATAACTTCTTGATTTCATACTACAAAATTATAAAAAAAATTGAAACAATTGCTTATATATAATATTATTTTGGAAATTTGTTCTATTAATTTAATTTGAATAATTTAAAAACAAATTATATTTATTAATTAATTCTTTTATTCATAATTATTTACAAATAAATAAATAGCAGTATATTTAATTGTGAAAATTCAAAAACATTTATGTGAACTCGTGAAACGAATACAGTAAAAGAAGTGATATGGAGAATGAATTTGCGATAATGGAAGGGGAACTTTGGGATGACAACGTGAATGAAGAAACTAAAAGACGCGTGTCGTTTGCGTGCTTTGATTCGGTGTTTAGACTTGACTCATTCATATCTTCTGTTTTAAATCTATCTTCTACCTTCACACTTCTATTTGATCTTTAGCTTTTTCTTTTTTTGATTTTGACATTATTTAATAAAATTGATTATTCATTTTCATCTACTTCCCTTCAATGAATTTTCCATATATTTAATTGTTTGAAATGGCGAAATGAAACTATATCTATAAATGTATTTTTCTTTTTTGGTTCATATAGTATTCATATAATTATTGTAAGAATCGTGCAAAAACTATTTTTTACAAAATTTAATATCAAATAAAATTTATTTTTAAAATGAATATTAAAAGTTTCGGTATCTAACTTTTAATATAATAATTATAATAACATGCGATATGATAATACAAAGATGTAATAAATAAATTTTAAAACTTTAACAAAAGAGAAATTGCTAATTGCTTTTCAATAATAGGTACCTCATAAATGAAATTTTACATATACCTTTAAAATTTGAATACGAGTCTACTTTATTTTTTTTCGAATTAAATCTCTATTACATATTGATAAGTTTTAAAAAGTTTATAAAAACACAACTTTAAAAAACATTTGAAAAACGTTTAAAAAGTATCTTTATGTATTTTAAGTATTTTTGATATTGCTAATTACTTTACTGAATAATAGCATATATAATTATTGTTAATGAAAATAATGACTCACACAAGAATTTTATTAATAACCGTCTAATTAATAAATAATGAAATATAGCATAGAATACATAGATTTTTGTTTAAAGTAGTATTGGCAGCATCCAAATAACTAGAATCATATTAAATCTGTTGGATGATCAACCCTAGTTATAATATAGAGCATATAAAAAGTCTTCTTTCTACATAAATATTGTTGATTTTAATGTTGTTTAACTATAGTTGGATTAGTGTTTTTGCTTTAATTGCTTGATAAAGAGAAAATTATTGTCCACATATTACACATACGAATTGAATTTTTGGAAATTTTTAAAACAGTAGCATACAAAGTTATGTTTGAAACATTTCTTAATATAAGTAACTGAGTGTAATGTATTTATTTTCATTCATAAGAATATTAAATGTATCTATATTTCATATTTCCAACTGATTAGAAATTTGAAAATATTAATTTATGTATCTATAAATTTAAATTAATCACTATTAAATATTTATTTTTCTTTTTGTTCCAAATTGTTATTTTTCCAAACTTAATATTTTTCATATATACTGTAATGTATTTTTGCTTTTGACAAGTTACATTAAAAAATTCGTGTACAACAATAGATAACGCTAAATCATGTTGTTTAATATTGACAAGTTTACAAATTTTTTAAAAATTTCAGAAGTTGTATTTGTGTCTTGAATATTCAGTAATTGATATTATATGAAGATTGATAATCGTGCAAGTTTTATTATCCCTCTTTAAACAATCATTATATCAGCGCAGGATTTGCTGTATTCTTACTCACAGATTTTTATGTATTCTCCTAAAAAAGAGATTTTTAATGTCTAATCCCAAAATTGTGTAATTATATTTATTTAATTTTTAATTTTCTATTTAACTTTTTACGCCGTTGTATTCTATAACTAAGTAATTCGATATTATGGTGAATTATTCTTTTTACTCTGTATATTGTTTTTACTTTATTCCGCTAAATTGAAATTTGATACCATTTTGTATACTATCATTGTAGTTTTTATTACTATTGTTTTGCTCTAATTATTGAATATGCGAAAGCTTGATTATTGAATTAAAGATATTTATTGAATAAATCTTTATTATTAATATGTTTTTCATAATCTGTAAATAAATCTTATATTATAACAAAAACACTTTTTCAATACGTACATTACTATTGGGATTATTATATTTTAAATCATTTTAATTGAATTATTACTCCCTGATCGAAAAAGGCATTCAGGTCTTAACAAAATTATTTATTTAAATCGTCAAAGTTCTATTTTACTAATACTGTTTTACTTAGTTGGTAGAACTATATTTAAAAAATGTATACATAAAAATTGTTATTAAAATAATACCTAAATTTACAAGGAGAATTTAATAGTGAATTTATGTACTCTTATAGACATCATCAAGAATATGCCAGTAATATAATTGGAGTTTCACACGAGAGAACAGAGTAAAAGACGTTCTTCGATTACTTGGCGGGTAGTTTACACACAAGAGTACGTTTATCGTTGGGTAGCAGAACATGAGCTACAAGTAGCTAGGCTGTACGCAATCTAAGAAAAGGCCCCTTGACGACAAAAAAGGAGTGAACACTGACATAATATTATTTAAAGCATTATTTTTATTAGAGTACTACAATTATTACATTACTTTACTTGTAATGATATAATAATAAAGATACAACAGATTTAAAATAAACCTATGCATTTGAAAGGATACATTTTGAAAACTACATTATACTGTTATAAATACATTGACAATATTTATAAATAAAATAAAATATGAGTTTGTATAGGAAATTAATTTTATTATTATTTCATTATTATTAGAATTATATTTTTTGTAGTATTATTATAATATAATGAATATTAAAAAATTATTATTTTAATAAATAATAAATAAGAATTGAATTTTTTAACATTTTTAATACTTTTATTATAATATTGTAAGTAAATCAATGTAAGTTAATGTTTTTAATTTTCCCTATTAGATTACGATTTTTTTTAATTACTTTTTATTCTTTTCTATTTTAAAAGTAATTGTTTTATAATTTACCAATATTAGATGTAAATATAAAGATTGTATGAATAGTTGATATTTAACAATATAAAGAAATATAACAAAGTCACAACTTAAATATTAAATATTGTTATAATAATAAAAATATCTTTTTAATTAGAATTTTCATTATAATATTTTTAAACCATTTTAATTAACTTATGTTAAATTGAATAAATTTATAAATAATATTTTAACATCTATTTTATCGATATATACTTTTTCATATCTTTTAAATATATAATATGTTTAAGTAAATTTTAACATAGAAATCTCCTTATATATAAGTCATAAAGTTGATAGTAAGCTATATTATATAGAAATGAATTATTTATAAACCAATAAATTGATGCGATAGGCGTAATCACTTAGTAATCATTCATATATGATGCAGCAGCTGAAGTCCGTAGATAAACAGCTAAGCATCAAGATTATACATCTTGGCAACATCACTGAACATATTTGTATCAGGAGCAACACCATCGCATTAGGATCTCTTCAACTTGCTATTATTTTCATTTTCCTTATTACCTCATGTCTGTATATATGTATATATATTTTTTATGCTTAAATATATATCTTCCAATATTTGAGCATCGAAACGTATGCCAAGAAAGATAAACGATTTACTTCTGAACATATAAATTTGTATATGATTATTTTATATTCTTAATAAAATAAAATAATAAATGTGTATTTTGAAATTACACTCCATAAAATGAATTTAGATGTCCATTACTGTACCTTTATTAAATATGATAGATTCTTAGTGGTTAATTATTATATATATTAATATATTTTTATAATTAAATTAAAATTTATGTTTAGTTTTACTATCCGTGAAAAATATAACAAATTAAAATGTAAAGAATACTTATATTTTTTAAATATTGAAATAATTTGTTATTTGAACCTTTTATTTATATAAACTTTTTATTTTGGTTATATAATTTTATAGCAGCGTGTAACATAAATTTTTTGCAGATGGATAATTTAAAATCGAATCTTTTATTGCTTAAAAAACTACTTTAGTGAGTAAAACAATTACTTTAAGTTTATATGTTGAATTCATTTATTGCCAAAACTCAAAAAGCTTTAAACAATTTAAAATACATAGCCAATAATAAAATGTACGTACATGTAAATTCATGGTAATTTTATTTGCTGTTGCAAGTTCCTTAAAATTTTAGTTTGTTCAATTCAAACAAATAAAAATTATGATATTATATTAAAAAATCAGCAATTAGTTGTGAATATAAAGCTTTAAAATAAATTTTAAATATTCAAGTAAAAATAATTTATTTCGATTATAATAAGATCTTATATTTAAATAAAATGTACATAATATGAATGGTGTTCATAAAAATAATTTATAACTAAAAAAATAATGTGTTTAAAAGTTTATACATAATTATTAATTTATACTGCATACATTAGTCATGATAAATATGAGTTTATAACAGAATCCATAATTAATCAAAAGTAAGATTTTATTAAATAGGAAGTCATATACAAATACATACAAGATATATAAAAAAAAAGTTTATTCATCAATGGTAATAAGCAAATAAGCATTTTATAATATTATATGGAATACTATATTGCTTTACTGAATTGATGTTTTACCTTTGATCACTCAGTAGAATTAACTAATTTTTCCTTTTTTCAAAAAAAGAATTATTTTTCTGTTCACTTCTTTGAAAGTTTACAAATCTATTAATTGATATTCCTTTTAAAATATTTATTTACACATAACTTATTTTCAATAAATATTCATTAATGAGTAGTATTTTAAATCAATCTCTTTTTTAATTATTTGACGTCAGTTAAAATAAAATAAGATAAATTGTTATTCAATACGAATAATTATTCAACTATCAAATAATCCTGTTTGCAATGAAACATGTAAATGAATTTAGCAATGGAAGATCCTAAGTTGAAGATATCTCTGACTCGTTGGTAACAACTACTTCGACGTAGTTACAACTAGTACTGTTATTCGTATAGTTATATATTAGCAACATACCGGCGAATAAGAAGTATATGCTGAGGTCGTCGTACTCATCGTGCCAGAAATTCATCTCGCGCAGCTTATAAAATCTAAACGCAACTTCCCCCTCTTCCATTTACGTTCTTCAGCATCAATCCACGATGGCTATGATTGTCGACAACTGAATCGCAATGCACGCCAGAGAGGTGGTTTACTCAGAGGGAAAGAAGAAGTGAGAGCAGAAGAAGGAGAGTCGGCAGCTGCAACAACGACTCGAAAATAGCCTTTGGGCAACCCCATGCCGAGGCCAGTGAGTCGAGTATATTATTCGTTCGACCCTTGGCAAACTTTTCTCGCTCTTTCTTTTTTTTTCTTCAACGACCGTCAAGATCTGATATGTTCTTTTCGTTAAGAATGATGCTCGATCGGGAGATGCTCTCCTATCTCTCCCGCTGTCATTCACATTTGTTTGTTATTTTCAATTTTACGATTTTCTGAGCTTTGATATATGCAACTGAAAGATAAAAGGCAATTATTGGGAGATGTTCTCCTATCTTTCCCGTTGTCTTCACCATTTACATTTGTTTGTTATTTTTAATTACATGATTTTCTGAGCTTCAGCTTATGCAAACGGAGGATAAAAGGCAATATCAGATTCTTACATTTTGATAACTAAAATAAAAAAATAATAATAAGAAACAAATTTATTGTATTTAATTATTACTGGACTCATTAATATAATTCGCTATGAAAACATTGGCACATACAATATGACAAATTGCGAATTATTCTTATGTACTATATACTTTCAATTTGCTTATTAATTCTATTCTCCACTTATTAATTCTATTAATTATTAATCCTAATTATATATATAATTATCTGAATAGCAAGTGTTTAAATCTTTTTTCTTAAATTTTGTTTTATAAATGTATCAAGTGAATAAAAAAAAATTAAGGAAATTAATCCTTAATTTGAATTTCTGCCGTTTAAATTCATTAAAGATATTAGATATATTTATGTAAAATTACCAGATTTATATCACTAAATTTTTTAGATATTAAATATTTTGCATTTTTTTAATAACTGTGTATTAAAACTTCTTAATACAACAACAAAAATATAATTTAAATTCAAAGCACTAAGTAATATTAGAGAAAATTAAATTACAAATTAAAATAGGAGAATTATCACACAAATATAATGTTAAACAAAATAAAATTAATAAATGATATATTAATTATTAAAGAAATCTAATTTATATAAATAATTAATTTTTCATTTAAGTATATACAGTTAAATAGTTATATAAAATATCACTGTAAATATCTAATTTTTAAAATAAAGGGAAAAAAACTTCTTATGGCTATTCATTGTTAAACATATAAATTTTGTTAATGTTTCTAATAATTAACATTTAATTATTAAAATTTGATTTTTCATAATCATATAAAACTGTAGATGAGTCATTACTTATTAATTTATATTTAGAATTAAAAATTTTTATTCCCTTAAAAATTGACTCTTCAATCATTAAATTTTAAGCTCCATTTATTAAAGTTAAAATATTTTTATCTTCATTTCATTTATAGTTAGTTGCTCTCCATAGTGGATGCACCCACTTCTATTCTAGTTCATCTCATTATCTATTCCACTTCGCTCTGTATTCTTTAAACAACATTGCGGTACCTACTATTTTTACCTTCAGATATCACGTTATCTCTTCTATTCTCATTTTTGCATTTCTGTTTGTTTATCATTTTTTCTCTTATTTTATTGTTATGTTCTTTTTACTTTTTTCTATTAGTATTGTATACATCTGCTGCAGTAAGGATAAACTCAAGTAAAAAAATATATACTTTTGTATTAAAAATGAAAATATTCGATTCTACTTTTGAACTCCAAATAAAAATAAAATGTCGAGTATATCTTATTAAATATTGAATCTTAAAATATATGGGTGTAAATCATTGATGTTTAGAATAAAATGATTTTAAAAAAAGATTATAATAAAATGTAATATAAAATTGTTTTCAGCTTATAGCTATTTTCTAATAGATAATAGATTTGTACCTTTTTTTATTAAAAGACCATTTTTTAAAACTAAATTTATAATTAAACGAAGGCAGTAACTAGAATTATAATTTTTTTTTGAAACAAAATATTGATACGTCTTAGTTTAATTTATTAATCATTTTAACATTTTAAGTAATGATAACGTTCTAATCTAATGTTTTTTAATTAATATATTATAACCAAATTAAAATATCGTGATCAAAGATATGTAAAGTTCTGACTGATAAGAAACATGAACGATTACAGGTTTATCTGTCAAGATGTAAACTTGTGATAATAAATACAAAATAAGAAATATTAATAATTTCATCAAATTCATTGTAACTTCGATAATAGATTTTTCAATTCTTTCAGTAAAAAATCTAATAAAGATAACATTTTATTAAAACGCATTAAAAAAGAACGAGAAAAATAGTGAAATTAAAATTCTCTACATCTTTTTCTCTACGTAAAAGTATTTGTCAAGATTAAATATATTTATATATATATATATATATATATTTGTTCCTATTAACTAAAATCACACTTGTCCAATTATATGTTAAAAATATTATGAATATATAGATAAGAAGTAGAATTTTATTTTTATTGCTCAAATTGAAATATTTACGGTTATTCTTTATTATATCGTTTTATATTATAACCCACACGTGATTGAACTAAATAAAACGTGTCAAAAGTAGAGATATGGCACATGTTTTCATGTATTTAAAAGACATCTGATTTTTTTACTAAATGGTATTGTTACGTAGAGTTGGAAAGAATAAGCTTACTATTTAACAATAAATAAGTACCCAACAATTTTAATTACTGCCTTTGAAGTAATGCAAATTTTAGATAATTTATTATTTATAAATGAGTAAGCATTTTATAAATTATTGGTTTGCTTTACTAAATTTATTAGACTATTTATTATTTTTTTATATATTTATCTACTCGGTTAATTATTAAACGTTTATATATAAAATTAAATGTTTATATATAAATAATTCATACAATTATTTAAATTATCTAATGAAAAAATTAAAATAAAATAATTTAATTTTGCTAACAAAAGCTAAAAATATTATGTAACAAATTATATAAATAGAAAAACTTTTGTAAAGTTAAGAAATTAAAAAGCATGATAAAACATTCAAATTTGAAAAACTTGTCAAAATTTTAATGTCGTTTTATATTTTAAAAAGATTCTATTAACTTACATATTTTAGGAAATGATTTTTGTAAGGAGATTAATACTCTCGTGTAGTACGGAACAAAGTTTTAATAATATTCCTTTTTGAATAACTTTTTCAATATTAATTTTATAATACTGAAAAATGAGTAACATTTACTAAAAATCATAATTAAAATAATTACTGTATTAAAATTTCAGATGAAATGTTTAAAATTGTAAATGATTAATGATGTTAGTTCTGTTTCACACTGGAATGTACTCTCCCTTTTCTATTTATTAATTGTGTCGGAATAGGCCACGTGTGAACGTAATACACAGGGTACGTAGTAGGTGGGTACGAGTAATCGAAATCGCAATTATAAGCAAACGCCACGAAGTAACTCCCATTAGAGCTTTATTTTCGGACGAGCAGGAAGCGAGAGCAAGGAGTCGAAGAAAGGGGCAAAGAGAATCTTGGAGGTTAATTATAAAAGGAAAGTCAAACACCTGTTAATATAATTTCTATATATATATATTTAAGAGACCTAATACTTCAAAAGGAATTGAAAAAATTATTTGTAAATTATTGCATTGCCGATTTAATATTTTATTATAGTATATGCATGAAAAATAATTATAAATGACCCATTATTTTATTGGATTAATTATTTAAAAAATTAAACTTTAAAAAGTAGATACGTTGAGAAACAATACTTGTTAAGTACATATTTGTTAAAAACATTTATGATAGAATTCAGTTTAAGTTTTAAATAATTATATTATTAAATTATTCTTTTTTGGCTCTATTTACAAATAAGAATTTTTTTTTAAAGTTATAAAAAGTATTTTTAGTAATTTTTTTAGGTTCAATTTAAATAATATAAAGCATGAATTTCAGTAAGAGCGGACTATAAAATGTATATAATTTAACAGAAATTGAATTATTTTATATTAATTTGATACTGTATAATAATCGACTGTTTCATTATAAAAGATTATTTTGTTTAATTATAAATATTTAATCATGTAATAACAGAATAGCTTAAAATTTATATTTTAATTAATACTAATTTAATGCTTAATGCAATTTTTTTAATGTACATCAACCATTAATTGAAATTTGGTGGATCAAAAAATTGTTGGCTACCTTATATTCTTAACTCTGTATAAGTGTTAAATTATACACATTTATATATTATGAGAATGTTATATATTATGATTTATTCATTCAAACTACTAAAATAAATTTAAGAAATGTTTAAATAATTATGAAAAAAAAATTATAAATAACAGTTCTTCTTGATATACTTACATTTTTTAATGTACATCATAAAAGGAATTTATAAATATTTTTCCATTTACAAAAATAGTAGTAATAATGACTATAGTTTATAATTTATTTCTACGTTTCTACGTTTTTGCTACATTTTTTTTACTTTTCCTTTCTTTATTTCTGCAATATATAAATAACTGTTTATCAAAATAATCTTAATCATAGATTGTGTAGTTAACTAATTAAGTCAATATAATAATCAAACTAAATATACTTTAAACATACATATGTCATATTCTTCTGAACCCGCACATGAATATCCAAATACATACAAATTCTTATCTAATAAGTCTTATTAATTGGCTAATATTCAATTCGTACTAGCTCATTAATGTTCAAATAAAGTAAGTACTAATATTTAGTAAAAGTTCTAAAAAATGTTTTCATGGAAATATAAATACAAAATGGAAATATATACATAAACTTTTAAATTCATATAAAATAATGAATTTTTTTTATGTCTTTGAAAGTATTATTTTTGTAAAATAGAATATCAGTTGCACAAGGAATACATTATTTTATTCCATCATGGGTATATTAAAAAAAAAAAGAGTAGCTTTTTTAAATATAATAAAACTGTCTAGATTTTAAATTTTAAATTTCAATAAACTTATAATAAATGAAATTGGGCAAATGTAATAAGTTTGTCATACAGTAACACGACTGTGCATGCATTACATTAAAATTTTATTTATATCATATACTATATTATCAAATCACTCCCATACTTTGTACGATCAAATTAATACAGATGCAATCCACGTAAATAAATTACTTATATAAAAAACACAAAGGAATCTATGGGTATTGAAGGAATTCAATAGAGAAAAAAATTAAAAAGAAGCAGGTTGGTGGTGAAAAGACCACCACTAGATGGTGGTTCTTAGTGTGCTGGCGAGTTGCCAGGCGTCGAACGGACCAGTCAAATTTAGCATCGCGAGCTGACTAAGCCATGAAGTATTCATTCAACCATTCACATGCTAGTATTACCCACCACACCGAGTATATATTCATTGGGCTCTCCTCAGCTTTAGCGGGTGCCATACTCTTCTCGCAGCATCCCAATTGATGTTCCCAATCGATATACACGCGCTTCGACACAGACCGCTGTATGTTACCAATATTTATTTTTATTATTTATGTAACTATACAGTAATTAGATATAGCTATAATTTAAACAATACAATTAAAACTAATAAGGATATATTAATAAATTAATTTGTTCACAGTTTATTTTATAGTAACAAAATTCTGCAAGAATATTTCAATAAATGGTCAAAATCTTATAGTATCGGTATTACTTATTATTATATAAATTTTAAAAAGAAGAGAGATGTCAAAAATTTGATCAATTATCAATTATTTTCATCAATGAATCTCTTATATTTACATTTTAAAGTATCAATTTTAATTTTTTAATAATGCAAGAGTATTTTATGATTCAAATATTTATTGATATTAATTGTATATTTATTTAAAAAAATATATTTTCAACATGAAAGTGTATTAATAATTTTTTATATCTATTCCTAACAATAATAAATATTTTATTTGTAGATAAAAGAACGTTATGTGATAGAATATTTCTTCTTTATCCTATTATTTTTTTTTAATAAAAATAAACAAATATTGCATTTTTTCAATAAGTAAATTTTTTATCTGTTAGATAATTAAATTTAATATTATTATTATAAAGTTATTTATTAATATGGATTTACAAAAATTGTTAAATTAAATAAATAATAATTAAATTGTAAATAATGTCCATACAAATTTAATAATATTTATATCTAATATTATTGTCTGAAAATAATACATAAAATACTAATTACTAGAATAAAATATTTAATAACTTACTTAGTAAAGAAAAATACAAATTTATCCTAAATGAAGTGTTTAAATACAAAATTTGTTACATTTCTGAATAATAATATTAAATTATAAACGAACTGGTATAAAATTAAATGTAGTACTACATTGATATATGTATATATATTTATTTCCTTATTTATACATTCATTGAAATATTAACTTTACTAAATTCTTAGTTGGAAGATGAAAACAAATTGTAAGTACATATAATTATAATTTTATTTTATAAATATTAGGTAATTACTTATAAATAATTAAATGGCAAATAAATAAGTAAATAATTTTTAATTACTTTTATATTAAATGATTATAACATATTTTATTAGTAAATTGTAAATTAAGCTTTATTATAGATTAAAATAATTCTTATATTGTTTCTAAAAGTAAATTCACTTACTACTTGGAAAAAATATCAAATTTTGCAAGAATGAAATTAGTTTGCAATATTATCGATTCATTGATATATTTTATTCAATTAGGATACTAATCAATATTCGAAATCTTATGTACTTTCTAGCATTTTGGTAAATTAGTCCAAATTTAAAAATTTCGTTATTTGTTATTTAGAAGAAATGATTAGAGCTTCCTATTTAATTCAATGTATAGATATAGCATAGTTTTTGCTAATCTAGATGACTAGTAATTATAAAGAATAAAGTAAAATCTGGAATAACCAGGAATAAAACAATTTTATTAATAATAGAAAGATAATAATTAAAAAATACAATCCGTTAATAAATATTCTTTCCAGCTTTTCTTAATTTTATTGATGAATTAGTAATAATGAATTACTGTTGTAAAGACCAGATAAAAATGTTTTTATTGCGGCTAGAACGAATATGTTTTTAGATACGAACAATGGGGCTCGTATGTATATCGATATATTCGGATAGTCTTTATTAATAATATAATTGATACATTATGCAGTATTCTAATTTATTTGAATATTATTTTGCTTAGTATTATAATCATTATTACTTAGAAGCTTCTGATGGTTTTATTGTTTTGTGTACTACAATTATAATCTCATATTTATTAAAAAAATCTTTTAATAATTTTTTAATCGGTAAAATTTCTTGAAAGGTTTCTGTTAATGATATAAGACATGTTTCAATTGCTCTTATTAAAATATTTAATTGCTTACGGTAGCACATGTTTTTTATTTTATTTTATATTGAAAAATTTTTCAATATAATTTACAACCATTATTCAATTTTTCATTAGTTGATTTTTTGTCCAATCTGTATCTGCATATGCAAATAGAGTGATAGATTGTTTAAGAATTTTATAAAGTTTAAGCTCACAGTGTATCTAATTATCTAATTTGTTTTTTTATTTATTTAATTTAATTTTTTATAACAAGAATTGCATGACACATCCGACAATTGTATATAGATCTTATCTTTTTGGTTTTTGTCAATATTCATGATACATGCAAATATATGCACATATTAAAAAGTTTCTAATTGAACTTTTTTATAACGTACATTTTTATTTCATTAGTAAACTATTTATTTAAAATAATAATATGAAATTTACTTTTATTAAAGTTTAATTTATTCTTCTGATTATTTTTCTTAATAGATATTATTAATATAGAAATATAAAAATTTAATTCAAATTATTTTAAACTATTTAAATTATTTTTAAAAAGTTACCAATTTAATTTATTAAAACACACATTTAAAATGAACACTTATTTAAATAATTATTAAAATATAAATGAAATAGAGTAATATTTATTAATACTATTCAAAAAGCATAGTAAATATTCAAATAGTATAGTAAATATTCAAAAAGTATAATAAATATTCATAAAGTATAATAAATATTAAAAAAATATAGTAAATATATTTGTTATATTTTTAACCATTTAGTTATATGTTATGTAGTTATTGTAAGGCATCTAAATTCAGCTAATTATTATTTTATGGTATTTGCAATCTTTGAAAATACTGTTTAATAATGAAAATTTCCTGAAAATAAATTTAAAAAAAAACGAATTAAGTTAAATAACATATGAATTAAAGTAATACAAATTTTTTATTATTTATTTGTACTAAAAAAAATTTGTATATTGTAGATGTGATTATGATATAATATGTAATGATTTAAAAATTGTGAGAATAAGAGGGAGAGAAAACGTTGAATTACTCTAATTGAAACCTTTAAATTTCTGTATATCGTATAATCACAATGTATTCACATGAACTTATACATTAGAATAAAACTACTCATCTCCTGTAAGCCACAAAGCATGCTTTTCCAAACAGTACTAATAATTATGAATACTAATTCAGAATCTATTTTATTATAATTATTAGATTTTATCTAAGTCATTGTGAACCAATACATGAATTGATCAGGCTCAAAACGGATTATCTGTCACTGAAAAATCGGACATCACAGATAAAACTCACGTGGTCCTATGAACGCGTGCCGGAATTCAGGGTAGAGATAGCAAGCCGAGAAAGACGAAACTCTCTGCGTCTGTTAGTAATGACGACGACGGGGCGGCGATGAAAAATCCCGGGGTGGGGTGAACGGATGCTGCCTCCTGCTTGAGTGAGCTATATGTAGCCCCGATCACCGGCACCGCTACCACTGCGCTTGAAGCACGCGTCGCGTACGAATCGGTATAAACGCTCGCATTTCGTTCCCTTGTTCTCGCCTAGAGTCTAGTGAATGACGTCATTAAGAGAATACAAGCTGCGAATGGATATTTGAATTTTACACGAAAACTAAACTGATGCTTCTCTACAGTCCCAAGAATGCAACCTTAGTGGAATGAAAAGAGTGTAGAAACTTTATGAGTAGTATGAGCAATTGAGAGGGTGGAAGGGGAGGGGGCAGGAAAAAGCATACAAAGCAGAAGCAGGAATAGGTTGACTGATACCAGAAGAAACATAAACATGCCGAGAGCTTTCCTTATCACTAGGCATCGGTTTGATAGCACCGGTGAGTTCGAGGAAATTGGTTGGGGTGAGATTTCTATTCATTGTACTTATACCCTTAAGACATATCCTTATGACTGTAAATTCCTAGAAATACCATTGAAAACGGTCTGTTAAAACTTCACTATTTTATTAATTATAAAATATATAAAGCACTTAAATTATCATCACCTATGAAATACATGCATTTATTAAATAGGTAATTTTAATTTTAATGTACAATTTACTCTTTTTCAATTTACTTTCTCAATTTACTTTTAAAATACGCAAATATATTTAATATTTTGGTATAGTACCTTAACAAAAAAAAAAAAAAAAAAAAAGGATATTAAATAAAAAAAATTAAACATGTCAAAGTATTTGATTACATAATTTTTTAACAAAATTTAAAAAGTATAAAAAGTTCAAAAATAAATTATACATTCATATTATATAAACACTAATATATAAACAATGTAAAAAGTAAATATTTACTTTAAAATACTATCATTAAAAGCCATTTACTTAAAAATCTTTATTAATGCTATTATTATTGAGACTG
This sequence comes from Ceratosolen solmsi marchali, assembly GCF_000503995.2. NCBI lineage: Eukaryota > Metazoa > Arthropoda > Insecta > Hymenoptera > Agaonidae > Ceratosolen > Ceratosolen solmsi. The sequence goes on from NW_011948417.1 coordinate 10,611,899, forward strand.
TTTCAGCCACAAAACATTTAATTAAAAATAATTTTTATTTAATGTTTTTAATGTTTTAATGTTAATTAAAAATATAAAAGTTTCTATAACGATACATTAAAACTATTTATACTTTAATTAATATGAAAAAGTTGTTGAGCTCAGAAAAAATAGAAACGTATGAAATTTGAAAGGTATGAAAAGATGAAAAATAAAGTCCAGGAAACATTCTCCATTGCTTTAAATTTTGTTAAAAATTATCTTAAAATATTTGGAGTTTGAGGAAACAATTTACAAAATCTTCAAAACATTTAAAAGTATACGATCAATATAGAATAAATAATTATAATAATACATTAAATTAGTAAATTTATATTTTTTATACTAAGTATGTAAATTTAGAAGTTAATAAATTATATATTTAACGTAAATTTTAAAAATCTGTATAAATATTGTTTATGCAAATTCTTATATTATTATTTAATTCTTAACATATTAGTTCGAATAATTAACTAAAGATATTATATTTTTATTTATACAAAAAAAAGTTAATTCACGAATAATCGTTATTTATCGATTAACTAAAGAATTATTATTATTGAAAAAATATAATTTTATTATTATTAATAGTTAGCCAAATATTTTCTTTAAAATATTTTTCTATTTTATTCAATAAAATCAAAACATTTTTCTCATATTTATTATGTAAGAGTTTGTTCTATTTTATGAATATATTAATCTATTATTAATGTACTACTAATTAAAAGAAATTTCAATTCTACTTTTCATCGAGTTTTCATCGACCAAAAAATGAAAATCCATTTGAATTACGCAAATTTATACATTTATATTTTCACAATATTGTAATTCTATTCATTACTAAGATCTGTTTATACAAATGTGCAAAACGATCTAAAGTTATATTAGATTAGTAAAAACAGTCGTTTAAACACGGCAAAACAATTCAAACCCCTATACTATAATATCCATACACACAGGCATAACGTAAGCAAGTGCATGTGCACGCGTCTATTTCCGATCCTACTGAATGAAGAGTATTGGAACGCGTTTTCGTCAGTTTCTACCATAAATGCGAGAGAAGGCACCATCCGAATTTCGGCACCCTTTAATTTTCGTGATATTTTAGGCATGTGTCTCGTCTTTCTTAAGTCGACAACTCCTAGGTCCCCTTTGGCTTACTTGGATTATGAAAGTTATCGGCGGAGCTCGGGAATCACTTAAAAATAGCACAGGCACTAAAAGCACATACACACAATATACTTTCAATATAAAATTCGATATTTAAAAAAGTGTTTCTTAAATATTACAGAAAGATAATTTTTTGCTACTAAAGTTGACTTTTAAGTATCTTCCTATTTCATTTAATTAATTTTTTACTTCTATTTCAGAAAAATGAAAACTCAAGTGTTATATCACCATTTGCATACTATAAATATAAAATAAAAAGTTACACGACAAACATTATTTGTTTTAAAATAATATTGCAACCATATTTTCATAAAACAAGTGACTGTTCAATAATTTATTAAACTATATGTATCTATAAAATTTTATGTTTAATATTTTGTGTTAATCTTAAATACAAATACCAATGAAAAACATCTTCATAAAATCTTGCTGCAATATCTATTCTTATTGTATTTTTAAAAAAATTTAGACTCTAAATATATCATCAAATCACCATGAAGTTCACCATGGCTCTGTATTAAATATTAAACATATTAAAATTTAATATGAATTGAAAAATAGTTTTCATATAATTTTGATATAAACAATTAATATTTTATTAATCCTAAAATATTATTATGAAAACATAACTAATATTTTATAATCTATTTCAAAATTTTTTTTTTTTGAGTTATGACAAAACGAAAATAGTTTCCATTTATTTAATTTAACGTATATAATTTGTAAAAATTAAACAATAAGAGTAAGTAAAAATAATATCTGACCAATATTATTAATAAAATCTACTAGTTGTTATGCTATTTTTTATTAATTATAAAGTCTTAAAGTATTATATATACCTTATCAAAGAATTGATAATTTTACACAGTTTATACTAAAATATATAAATATTTATGGATATATCTATTCATATATATTGTAAAAGAATGTATTCAATATCAAAATATATTTAATATTTTAATATCTATCAAAGTATATATTTTCTTTGATTTTATACATAAATAATGTATTAGTTTTAGTTATAATTTGCACTTATTTTTGAAGATCAATCCGATTTGCAATTGTTAAAAAAACAAACGTTAAAATGATTTGATTTACTTATTTATAATACTGAAAAACAGTTATAGCTATCGAGATAAACATATATATATAGTAAATAAAATTATATAAGAGATATATATTTTTACTACATAATAAAACTTGTGCTCAGTCTATTTAGATTATTGAAATTATATATAGTTATAGCTATGACATTGAAACCAAATAAAAAAAAAATCCAATAAAAACATTATTTACTCTTTAATCTTAAGTACTAAGAAAATGTTTATAATATTATTTCAGATAAAATGTACAAATATATAAGTTGATCATACTATTTTTTTTTTAAATTGATACAATTTAATGTTTATTTAATGTTAAACATCTATTTTGTTATTGCACAGTATTCTTTTCCTTTATATTCTTTACGTAACAGTTACATTGTAATCGAAACATATTTTCCTAACTCTATATATAATTACATTAGAGTATAATGAAATTTATGCACGTATTCAAGAATGTAATCTGTACCGATTAAAATACTTATTTGTAATAAATATCAAGAATCTTTTTTAGATTTTTCTGGAATATTTATTAAATATCAACAAATATTTAGCAATAATCTAAGGAATACGTAAATGTTATTTCAAATATTTCAGAATTATATAATGAAATAGTCTATAAAATTATTTGAAATAAAATAATTGTACTGTAATAATCATCTTTTAATTAGACATGATTAATTTGTTTATCTGATATTATTCCTTTTTAAAATTGTATTACTAAAAGTTAATTTTTAAAAATTATGATTACATTGTATAGAAACTTTATTTTTAACTTTACAATTTCTATCAAATTTAAAAAATATATTTAATATTGGAATATGATCTAAAATTATTTAAATAAATCAATAAAAAAACCTGTTAGAATTTAATAGATAGCGATAAAAATTAATAAAATTAGTCTGGTCATAAACTAAATATTAAAAAGATTTCAATGATAAAATATTCTATAAATTTTTTAAAAATCTATTTGATGCAAATTAAAAATGAAAGGTTATTTGGCATATGATATTTCATATGATATTTAAAGACTATAATACTTTATGTATGTATATTTTTCTATTATCCTAAATATATTTAAAAATATTACTATTTCAGTCAATTTATTTTAAAATAATTAAAAACATGAACACGAGCATTTTACTACTAGTAATGGTGATTTATTATAATATATTATAAAATTTTATTATAAAATCTCATTAAATTTTATTGTAATTTATTATTTATTATAATATATTATAAACAAATTTTATTCTTTTAATGCATTTAATATTATTAAATAGACATGATAATAGAGAAATCCATTGATTAAAATGCTTTTAGTTTTTAGTAATCATTAATAGAATACAATATTTATAAAAGATAATGTGCAAATTTGATTAAAATAAACATTTGTGAAATGCAAGAAAAGGATGATTCTTAAAATATTTATAAAGAAATATTTTATATAAATATTGAAATGAGAGGAATATTCACACTATGTATTATAGAATGCAGCCCTGAACGAGGACTACAGTTAGCAGAGTATGGTGGTGGCCAACAGCAGACATCTGACGGTGCGAGCGAATGTAACAGTGAAAATTCTAGCGAGTGTCCTGAAGAGCTCTACAATCTTACAAAACTCGCCGAGGTAAGTCTAGCCGCAGCCGCTGGCACCCTCGTGCACCCAACTACGAGCAGTTTACATAAAACCGACACCACGCGACTTTTCTTCGGACGGATTAACTCTAAACGTGAAAGTCTCCTTCAGCTTGAACCTAGAAGAATCAGGGATGAAACTCTACTGGAGACCAAACGTTACACTGTACAGCTCAAAGTAAGTTCTTTTTGCCGAATTATGAACCATCACGAATCATTATTTATCAATCCTAAAAGTACCAGTGTGAAAATAAAGTTTGATTCAGTTATAGGTCATAAGTGATACAATCGGAATAAAAACTACCAATTCTTATTTAGATTTCATAAAAATTCGATTTAATAAAAAAATATTAGTTTTTCAAATTATCTTATCTTATCTAGTATCTTTCGGTAATGTATCTTCAGTTATTAGCGACAGTAATAATGATGGCCCTCTTTTTTTAAATAAGTTTTTATCATATTAATTTTTTACATATTAAATTACTAGAATTTTAAACGTTTTATTATCCAAGTATGTATAAAGAAACTTAATCATATAATTTAAACGAATGAATGAAATGAAAATGAATGAAATTCTATTTACAGGCCAATGGTAGTTCTCCTATGGAAACGACAATGAGATTAACAACGACAATGGCATCTACCGATAGTAAGATCAGCTTTATGAGAACTGAACAGCAAGATAGTACTGAGGAACATGAATGTCCAGATTGCGGCAAGAAATATTCAACCTCCTCCAATCTCGCCCGTCATCGTCAAACTCATCGATCGTTAGGTGACAAGAAAGCGCGTCGCTGCCCCCATTGCGATAAGGTTTATGTTAGTATTCCAGCCTTTAGTATGCACATGAGAACTCATAATCAAGGTTGCAAATGTCATTACTGTGGCAAGTGCTTTTCTAGGCCTTGGCTTTTACAGGGTCATATTCGTACCCATACAGGTGAGGCTATTCAATATTCGTTTTAAAATGTAATGTTTTTAAAATATAAAAAATTTTAATTAGTTCGTTCAATATATGATTATTCAAAATATTATTATTATTGAAATAAATTTATTATTGAAATAAATGATTGATCATATTTCTTTTTATTTTATATATTATTATAAATTTTTATAATATTTTGTAAACAATTAATTGTAGCAATATATTTTGTTTAAATTAGTTGTATCGATTTTTAATTTATATTAATAATAATTCCTGATTTTAAAGGTGAAAAGCCGTTTAAATGCACGATTTGCGATAAAGCTTTCGCAGATAAATCCAATCTCCGAGCCCACATTCAAACCCACTCAAATACAAAGCCTCATATTTGTTCTCGCTGTGGCAAAGCCTTTGCTCTTAAGTCATATCTTTACAAGCACGAGGAGTCCTCCTGCATGCGAGCGCATCACCATCAGCAACGTGATAAACGCGAAATATCTATTAATCCCACTTCATTGAATCAACTTTCCACTATTAAAATATCGTCCAACAGCATTAACGCAACCAGTGATCAGCGAACCAATTTACCTATAAGCGTTATAGTTCCCCCACGTAATTCTCGTAACTTAATACCATTAAAAGAACAACAGGCACATCCCAATTCAATTTTTTCAGCTATCATCGAACACACGAGAATGGCTCCTGATAGAATAGATAATGATCTTGTACCAAAAGGATTGATTTGTACAACTAAAGAAATAATGGACTGTAAAACCCAACAGAATGAAAGTCTGCTTTCGAGAATGGTCATACGGACGTCTGTTATATCACCTAATCCAAAGCATTTAACTAAGTACAATGAGAGAACAATGTTATTTCATCAGACACAGCAACAATTACAGCAGAGTAGTCAGTCTTTTCGTTTCAATAATCCTACTACAGTATTGCCATTCTCGAAACCTGAATCAATGACGCTTAATATAGCAATAGCTTAACTTAGTATCGACAAAAGAATTAATACTGATGTTTATATTAACGATGGAAAACTGAAAAAATATTCTATCACGCAAAAAATAAATACTTTGTTTTTTAGATGTATCAATAATTATACATTTGGTTGTACCTAGAAGAACATTCTGTATCTCTTTTCTAAGTTTATAGACAGTAAAGTCTTAAATAACAATAAGAAATTGGAATGGTAAACAATTTTCGTTGTAATTATTTCGATTCGATTTAATCAATATCAAAGTAAAGACTGTTTAGATTTTTGTTGTATTTGCGTTTGTTTAAATGAATGAATAAGACGTAACATTTTTTATCAAACTCATATTTTGTTCACATAATTATTGTTATTAAATTTTAAATACATCAATAACAAATACTGATATTTGTTCTTGTTGTATTTCCTTCTTTTAAATTAAAAAAATTAAATACTATTAATTATATATATGTTTATAAGACTCCAAGTTTCTAATACATCAATCAAATTTATAATTATTTAATACAAAAAAATACTCTATATGAAAGTTTTACAAAAAATAATATTTGTAAAATATTTATAAAAATTTAGCTATTATGAGATTTCTTTAATAATTTTTTACAATTTTTTGAATTTCAATAAAATACTGTATATATTTTTTGATAGCGAAAAAGACATTAAAGTTTTTGAAAAATTGAAAGGTGCTATGAGATATACTATTCCAAATATATTTTCCTAATAGGGACCATTTAGAGAATACAATAATATTAATTTTAACATGATAAATATAAGTTAATAAGTATCATTTAGAATTTTAAGATCAACGTAAATGTCGAAACGAAAACAGACGAATTTTTATAATTTAACGAAAAATAATCGAAAGTGTAATATATATGGTATAGAAATGCCATGTATAAATGCAAAAATATTATACAGATTAAAAATGAAATATAATCGCAAAAGTAATATCAAATTAATTAAAGTTTTAAAAATAGAAAATACATTTTAATCATTAAATTTAATATATATGTTATATTATTTAAATTTTTTAGAAAGATTTTTACATTCAAAGATACATTATTCATGAACAAAATACATGTCACTAAGTTTCATATCAACATAAAATATTTTTAATTTTAATGTATCTCAATTTATAGTACCATACCAAGCCGTATAATGATAAAAATGTTAAATTAATACTCCGCTCTTTTCAAAAAATTGCCCACGATATAGCAGCTTAAAAATATGTGTATGTATATAATTACATTCTTCTAGCTATATTATTATTTCAAAATCAAGCAAATTAAAATTTTGAATATATACGTTTTTTCTCACAATTTAAAGTTCGAAGATATATACATTTAAACTAATTTTAAGATTTGTATATTTAGTTTGTCTTTATCTTTAATAAAGCCGCCTTCAAACGCGACGTAACTGAGTGTGTGAGCTAGTCGAATGCTGAAATTGTCCGAAGTTTGACTTTACCGAAAAAAAGTTAAAAAATATTTAACATTTAAGTTATTAATATTTTAATTAATTTTATGAATATCAATCCCATATTGATATTTATAAAAATAAATATATGTTACAAATATAAATGTTTGACAATAAAAATTTGTACTTTATGCTGTTCAATCACATCAAATATTATTCAAACGTATTGAAAAAAATACTTGCGTTTTGCGTAAATATTCATAAAAGAAAATCGTTAGTTATAGTAATTAAGAACTGTAAATATAAATAATAATGAATGAATGATTAATTATGTAATAGATACTGAATATTGATTTGACTTAAGTACCATTGAACTTTTAACAAATTCAAGAAGGTTTGGGATCAAAGCGAATAGAAAAACATTTTGTTATACACATCATGAGGTGAAGGTAATTTATTATTATCCAAAAAAAGTGCGTTTTCTAGTCATTATTAAATGATATAGTATGCTTTCTATTATTATTTCTCTAAAGAAAAGATAAATAAGCGATTTAATTTATACTTATTAGGTTAATATTTAATCAATATTAGTTTGCGTTTTATATATAAGTTCTGATAATAGTTTTAATTATATACAATTATTACATTATAATAATTAAAATAACTAAATTCAAATAAAATAATAATTAAATTAGAATGTGATTAATATTCTTTTTTTATTATTTCCATGCTAATAATATGACTAACATTATATATAATTCCACAAATTGAATCCATGCTTTTGGGCATTAATATAATATAGACATTTTTAATTAAATCCTTTTCTTTAAATCATACTCTTGTATTTATGTTAATTGTTCTTTTATAGAGTTATATATAACTCTATAAAGAAAAGGTGAATTTACTTCAGTTCAATATTGTGTTTTGATATAAAATAAAAATTAGTTATTTTAATCTAATGCTATGATAATATAAATCTGCATACCATTCCCTTTTGCATATACTGTTTGATTAGTGTTTTTATATTTTCATTTATAGTCACAGTATGAATATTTTGACTGTGAAATCTTTATGATTATATGATTATAAATATATGTAAATATATAAAATATATGTTTATATATTTTGGAGTTAATTTTGGAGATAAATGTTAAATTTTTCTATAAATTATAAACTATGAATTTATAATCCCTTTTTCTACAAAAGTATATGTGTGTGTGTATAGCGAGTGTAATTAATTATACTTCAAACTATAATATATAATGATATATCTAAAATGAAAATAATTATAATTGTTATAACATAAATATTAATATTAAATATAAATTTTCAAATACTTTTGAATTGAAGACTAAAAAAATTAATTGATACTATTTGATTCTATTATACACAGCTAGTCGCACTCACGCTGCACGTACAAACATGTCTGCATATTTTATTAGAATAGATAATTACATTTATAAAGTATACATTTATAATCTATATATAAATAGTTACGATTTACATATTAAAAAATATTTTAGATTATAAAATATAAATTCTGAGTTTAAAATTATGATATTAACCTTTTATGCGCGTAACGATATTATCATTTAATGTTAATAATACATGATATAATTACTAAATGTAATTAATTCTTTTTTAATTTTTAGAGATGGATCTAATTAAAATTTATTAGTATTAAACATTTAAATGTTAAATACTTATTTCAGATTAGTACAATTATTAAATTAAATAATTGTAACTTCAGATCTTTAAAATTTTTCGAAATATTTAAAAACTAAATATTATTATTAATTATAAAAAATGTTGTATATATTTATAAAATAAATATTGTATATTATGTAAAATTTATATTCAAATCAAAATAAGTAATACCAGTACTTCTCAATTTTGGAAAAAATATTATGCAAGAAATTTATTATTTAAAACCAAATTTTAAAGCTGAAATTTTCTTATTAACGATGTATAATTTTTTAAAACATAACATATCATCTATTTAAGTACTTAAATTTTTTATCATAAATTGATTATACTATTTATTGACTTTCTATACGATTTTATATATTCAATAATACATTTATTTTTTGTTTTGATTTTTGTCATATAATCTTATAAGCATAAATATATCATAAAAAATTATGCAAAATTATTGTTCTTTAACAATTGAATATAAATATCAGTAGTTAATTAACATTAAATTTTTAAGCATACACATAATATTAAAGAAAAATGGAAGTGAAAGAATTTATTTTTAATTATGACAATATTAAACTAATACATTCGTATTCAATTTGATAATTAAAAACGCTTTTAAATTAATGTGATACAAAAAAGTGCAATAAACTATACAAAAATAAGAAAAATACTTATATTATAGATAAATAAATTCAAAGAAACGAGTTTTCTTGGTATAATAATTAGAAATACATATTAATAACAACCAAAACAACTTCAAAAATATTTTCAAGCATTTTAAAAATGGTTGTTTTTATGAATTATTTAGTAAGGTGAGGAGTGAGTTTATAGAAACTCTGACGGGAATAGTAATGGAAATTTCTAAATTTACATCTCAGTAAGTATTCACGGCTAAACATTAAAATCACAACCAAAATCGTTGATAAAACACATTAAAGGTAAACGTTATTTGAATTTCAAGTATAGATAATAGTTTTTAGGCTCTTTCTCTGTCTTTCTTTCCCTCTCTCTTTTATGTCGTCAATACAGTTTTCCCACAGCCTGTCGTCGGAGTCCAGTCAGTAACTGACCAAGTGCCTAGAAGCGCGTATGCTTCATCTGAGAATTCTCTATTTGAACTGACAATGCATCTCTCCATGTACTTCGTCATTGCTTTCTGTTGCCTAGACATAGCTCGCACTCAGCGTTACCATGTAAGTAAATATTTTTTTAATCATATCTTAAATATACTTTAACATTTACCTAATTTAAGTTTCTTTATATTACCTTCTAAAGCTTTTTTCAACTTATATAGAGCCTTAAACAATTCAGAAGTATCCCACAAAGAATTCGGTAGAATACAATACTTACATAGATATTTTTTGCACGAAATCTGATGGAATCACACTTTATTGATAAAATGTGTACTCAAAAAAGTTATTACTTTTCACTTGAAAATAAAAGCTTTACAATAATTTAAATTTACTGAAATTGAAGGAATGATTACAATTAAATAACCACCCTGTATTTTTTCAATTATATATAACTACCAATAAAAATTACACGAGACAGTTTTTTCTGAAAAGAATGTAAGTTATTTAATAAGGCTAATAAGGTTAATTATATCATTTTATGCTTATCCGATTTATTAAAATACATATACATATTCAAATGATTCAAGACTATCACTTCAAAATACTTTACAAGTACATCTTTAATAATATTCTAAATGTTTGCAACATAAAATAATAAAAATTACATCGAATTTTAATAATATTTATATTAAAATACAAATTATTAAATAACAGTTACAAAATTATATATAATAATGAATTATGAATTATAAAAATAATAAACTTGAAAGGATTGTAATAGTATAACTAAATTAATTTATGATAATTTATAGATTTTACACTTAATATTCTACAAATAAACTAGTATAATAAAAACGTAATTAAAATAAATGGTCTTTAATATTATATAATCCTTCATAATGATTTTGATTATTTAAATCACTATTAATATATATTTTTTTTAATATATAAAACTTAAATATAATTGCAAACAACATTTATTATAAAAAATAAGAAACTATTTTCAACTTTATGAAAAAATAATTAGATATATTATATAAAAATGATGTAATAATTTATATTACGAATGAATTAAATTAAAAGTTTGTCATAAAAAAATACACGTGTATATTTTACATATATATGCTCATACAAAATATGTCATTTTTTTAATAAAATTGTAGTTAGACATTCTAATTGGTATGCGTATACATATTAATACAAAATATCGCATTTTTATTTTGTCATCCAGAAATCATGTATATCTCTATAGGAATCAAGATTTTTCTTTGCCATAAAATTACAATTATTAAATAATTTTGTAATGTTTGTTAACACAAAATAGATATTTATCTACAATTAGTAAAATAATGCGTCCAATTATATTTGTAATATTAAAATTCAACTATGATTTTAGTTTTGAAAATAGGCAATAGTTAAAAAACTCAATGAATTTGATACAATTAAGCTCTTTCTTTGAAACTTTCATATTAAATATTTTAATTTCTATTCTACAATTTGAAGTGAAACTTGAAAAAATCTATTAAGAAATATATGTTAAAATATCATCAAGCATTTTAGATATTTTATAATATAATATTATTTTGTATAGATATATTTAGATATAATTAAATTTTAATAAAAATTATTTTTATTAAACCAAAAGTTTTCCTTCAATCATAAACTATTTTTTATTAATTTTCTATAGTACACGTATAGAAAAACCTTATTCTAATATGAACTAATATAAAAATCGTTTATTAACTTTTCAATGTATTGTCAAATTTTGATAGAAATAGAATATCTGAAAAAATTAAAATGTCGAAATTCTTTAAAAAGCGATTGTCTTTTATGCAATGATAGATGAGTAGTAATAATATAATAATTTACTGTAAAAATATTTTAAATCATTATCTGTAAAAATTATATAATTTAAATTAATAAATTACAATATTTCTTATCGTTGCATAATACATAAAGATAAAATGCAGCAATTATTCTAGAAGTTAAAAGGAATAAAATAAAACGTAATAGTAATAATAATCTATATTTGCACAATCTGTTTTCTGTTATAACTGATTCATACTTTATGAAATATGTTATATTATTAACATTGATTTTATTTTAATCATCG
>NW_011948417.1:10624225-10700048 GCF_000503995.2 Ceratosolen solmsi marchali
TGCTGACAGTATAAAAAGGTAATCGTGAAATTTATTCTAAGTTCTATATTTTAAGAACACCTTCGCTTAAAACCGTATATGATTTTATATAAATATTATATATTTTAAATGTTTGAAAATAATTATTAATAATTCTGTTTAAATATTGTTGAAAATTGTAGTTCATATTTCTATAGAACTTTAATTTAATTTAGCTGACAAATCCTATTATATTATTAATGAAAGCAGTAATATTCTTATAAGTTTAGTGGAAATAATTCATGAACACTTTAAGATTCTCTGAGTTTTCTAAGCTATTTTGAAACGATGGAAGTTAAAGTTCGTTGGGGGAAATTGATAAAAGAAAAGTGAGACACGTCTTTTATTTAAAATTTTAACAAGTATAATGTATTACATTCTATTCAAATAAAATTTTATTCCTTTTTTATTATGTAGTGCTAAAACATTTTATGCATTTCTATTTTGTCATCAAGACTGATATTATTCTAATTACCTACGTTTTATTTCTAATGTTCAATAGCATGTAAAAATAGAAGTTTATTTGATGTTATGCATATTTATATATAAACTTATAAACATTTTATACAATTTATGTTATAAAAATGTTAATATAAATCTTTTCAGAATATATATTATGGGGTTATGAAGATTTATAAATTAGAAACATTATTTTAAATATTTGTAAATGTATTCTAAATTCATTATTATTATTCATTTAATAAGCATGTTTATATAAAACTTAAAATAAAATGTAGATTTAAATTTATAAGCTGTTAATATTTATTAAATTCTTTTTATTATATTAAAGATTATGAAAAATTCTGTTACCTTATTTTACTTAGCATATCATGTAATGAAATATGAAAATTTTTACTTCAAACACTTTTAATATGTTTTCAAACATTAGTTAAACATTTTTTTCATAAAATATTTATTTTTTTTTAAATACTAAAATAAAAGTTTAGTATATTTTTTAAAAAGTATTTTCTGTCATTACAAAAAGTAATTTTTTTATATATATATATGCGTATTTATTAAATTTTTTTTCAAAAGTTTTAAATACCCATGTAATTAAATATTAATATAAATTTACTATTAACAAAGACTACATGCACATTTAGTACAAATAATAATTTTCATGTGATCCGGTAAGTTGTTAGTGCGTATCGTATATTCTAAATTTAGTGAAGTTTGAACGGAGTTGATGGTTTAAAATACAACTCTAACATATTTCAGTTTCAATTTTTTTTAAATTAATGTTTCAGGAGAAAACACGATTTGATCGATCGGTAAATAATGAAATGAAATATGTTGCAAAAGCTTATCTTCTACGATTTAAGAGGGCAAGGATTTTATCAGATTTTCAAACGGTATAGAATATAACTAAATAAATTTTTTAATTATTATAAAAAGTCATGAACTATTTATAAGAACTTTCTTTATATTTTAATAGCACATTAGAGCCTATAAAGTAAACAATAATAGACTTTGTTATCTGGAAAAAATGACACAACATGATAAATATCCAGTTTCAACTGTTTACTTAACAAAAACTAAGGTAATATTGTAATCATAATCCTTAGATCTAAACATAATCAGTGAATTTATTTTAAACAATGATGAAAAACTTTTTTTTTATTTCATCTACATTTATGAGAATAAGAATAGTCAACTCAATATTATTTTTCTTATTTTTTAATAAATTATAATTCTTATTACAGTAATGAAATAAATATTCGACAATTTATAAACTATGTATAATATAGTTTATAATAGTTATGAATGGTCTATGATTTATAATAATAGTAATATTTCATAATTTTAATTCATGCTAATGTAATCCATTATTACTATTACTCTACTAAATAATTTTTAATTATATAATGTAAACTTTGTTGAAAATTTAGGACACGTTTATTAAGATAATAAAATGCTATGACTCAATAAATGTATATAATGCGAAAGTAAAAATGTATATATAACAATTTTACTTTTTCTTTTAAAAGCTATTATTTTTAAATTAAGTAAGTATATACCAAATAATTACATTTAAATGTTGATAGTTACACTTTTGCCACTGCAATTAAATATAATAAATTATTATTATTACAAAAAGATAATTTTTTTATATATTATGCATATTATAATAATTTTGTATTTAGTAAAAAACGATTGTATAAAGACAATATCTAAATTTCAATCATTAATTGAGTAATTAATAATCCTATAAAAATAGATCATCCAATGATGACTCAATATAGTACATTAATTCCTCTCAGGCGTGGATAATGGCTGGAGAACAGATTGTAAATTTTTGTAAGGGCGCAATTATAATCTTAATACAAGAAATTATACCTATACCCAATCACGACGATAACAGTTATTACAATGAATTATCGAATGAAGATAACGACATTTTTTTTAAGTATCCACGCGAGGAAGATAACACTATTGGGGCCGCGAAAAAATCTACTAAACAATACATACTCAAAAATCTTCAAAAAACAACTCATAAAATGCGCTTGCACAAAAAACGGGAAGCTTTACCTTTCATAAATAGATTTCATGGTCAAACGCAGTCTCAGTACCTTAATATTGATACCAATAGGCAAAACGAAGGAAAAGCAGAAGCCCAAGCTACTCAACAATCTTCGCGAGCTGTTGTTAGTAAGTTTATTTTTTCCACTATTCATAAATTATTTAAATATTAAAATATTTAAAATAGTACATTAGTTTTAAAATTAGACTAGTATATACGATATAAATAATAATTATTAAACAAGGAAATTACAATTAATTTCTTAGAATAATGCATAAAATCTTCTGCATTATTTTAAAACCAAAACATCTTCATTATTTATTTCACAAATATTTAATTTACATCGAAAATACTAATATTAATATAGTATTAATATTAATATTATAAATAACTGAACTCAAAGGGTTGTCTGCACGAAGTATGTTTAATTACATGAATTCATAATGTAAAATTAAGATTTTATTATTTTCATTATCAAAAATCATAATTTCCGTGATTAAGATATTATATTAATTGCATTAATATAATATATTTTGGTATATTATATTATATATTATGAATTTGGTTTATGATGTAAAACATATTTTATTAATATTAGAGAGAAATATGTAACAAAAAATTACTGAATATACTATATAAATAGAATTAAAAATATTAAATAAATTTTACTTAATTTTTAAGTTAAATAAATTTCGAAATTAATATTCAAATTTGTAAAAATATATTATGATTTTTAATTTAAGTATCATAATGTAATACATAATGTAGTTTATTACTATATAATAAATATTACAAGTATAGAAAGAGTTAAGCATTAAAACTATTATAATTCATGGTAATAATACATTTTATAATTATTAATACAATTAATTCGAATGGAAGTAATTACATATTTTCTAAATTAGTTAATCTTTTGATATTGTCGTAGATATATAAAAAAATTAATTATATAATAAATAATTCATTCGATGTTTTACTCTAATGATGTATTAATTTCTTTGTAGGTGGAAGTAGTGGAATAGGCCAAGCTCAAAGTATGTCATTTGGTTCTGGCATATGTGAAAATTGCTCGAAATATAATAAGCCAAGCAATGATTCAGGAAATCTTATCTTGGGAGCACAAGATTATTTAACAGGTGTGAAAAAATAAAGTATTTTTAATCTAAAATTGAATTTCTCATTATATCTATGACTTAATTTCAATATAATGTCCTAATATGATAAATATATAAAGTATCTTGTTATATAATTATATACATTACTAATATTATCACTACACTTACGTTATATGTCAAGACTTTATGTTTTTAACAAAATAAAAAAAATTTTTAATAAAAATGTGTATACTTTGTATTGTCTTTAGAATGAATTTTCTCAGTACAGATCACGAATAAAGTTTTATATAATATATTGTAAAAATTTTGTAATAATGTTAACATAAAGAATTCAATAAACTTACATAAATTATCGATATAGCTCAAATATCAAATATTGCCCATTCAATTCACAAATAGTACTAAGCCTTGAACAATAACTTATGTTATTAGTACACAATCAGGAATAAAATCACCTTCAAGTATAACCGTAAATTTTCTACAATATGATAGAATTTGTCCGTCTGAATTTATTAATGAAATTCAAATTGCAGGAATAGAGCAAAATACTCAAAGAGAAAAATCACAATTTGAAGAATTAATACCTAATATACGTACAATACAAAACATAGGTATGCGTTTTTATATTATCTGAGTTGCAAATATAAGAAGATATCATAGATTTAATTTCTATGAATTTAATTACCCATTCAAATAAAAAACAAAGAATTATGGAATTTATATTTTAGGAACCAATGAAGGAATGCAAATATTCGATAGAGTGCTTGGCACACATTATTCAGGTGTAAACTCTTCACAAGGTAAACGAACATTAGAAACTGTAATATTCTTCCATTATTTATTCTGGAACCATTCATCTAGGTACTCAAAGAATTACTGATGTCTATCCGTCTAACATTACATTTTCAAAAAAGGAAAAAATTTTTAATTCAGGAATTGAAGAAGCTAGTGGAAAACAATTTCCACACATTATTCAAATACCAGAGATACATAAACATTCATCGAGATTTCAAGCAGAAAAAATTAATATTTTAAAAAATCAAATATCAGGAACAAACGCGTATCCACAAGTAATGGAAGGAGTAGAAGATCAAACTTCTAATGTTCAAATAAAAGGAAATAAGTATCCAACTGATACATTAATAGCAGATAATCATTATTTACAAATTCAAGTACCATGGAACGATATGTACAATCAAAATGATCAAGTTAAGATGGATAGTAAGTATGTAGATACTCAAATACCAGAAAAAAAAAAAAATAGTTCTAACACTAAATCAATATCGGATTTTATTCCACCAAATCAAATAGAAAGTACAAATGAACCAAGCACACAAACAATTGAAAATTACGAATCTAATAGCCAAATATCAAAAGAAAATATTTTTACTTCAATTACTCAAAAACGAAAAGAAACTGTATATCCAACAAGTATACAAATAAAGGATAATCCAGTCTTTGATCCTCCTGTTTTGGAAATAAATACATATTTTCCTGATACACGATTAAGGAGCAGCAATCCACTACGACCAGAAATAACAAAAGAAAAGGCATATCATTCAGGAACGCCTGTATTGATAGATAATACTCAAAATGCGCAAATATCAGAAATGATTATTTGTCCACCAGGTAACCAAATCAGAAAAGAGAATATGCCAAACAATGAAATACTTAGACAAATTCCATATTCAGAAATTATACAAATAGTAAATGATGATATATTAAAAACTAATATAAGAGGAAACAATATGGATTCATCAAATAAGCAAGTGATACAAATTCGTAACGAAGGAAAAGAAAATCCGCAAGTATCTATATATTCACCAGAAACACCATTAAAAGCAAATAGTGCTTCAGCTCAGATACCTGGTTCGATTATATATTTACCAAGATCACAAATAGCACCGAATAACAATGTAGGTGCTCAAAATTTAAATCAAATTAAATATTTACCAATTATACAAAAAGAAGGAGTTGATCATTTATATTTACCTAGCACGCAAGTTATAATCGAAGATATTTTAAAAAGGAAAATACCCCAAGAATCCTTGTATCAATCAAGTACACAAATGACAATAAAGAATACTCCACAAAATACGTTATTAAGAGAACCAGTATATTTCTCAAATATACAACTTAAAGATTACGGTGCACCCAGAGCTCAAGTGTTAAATACGATATTAAATCCAACAAAGATGCAAGTAGATGACAGTGTCACAAATATTAAAATACCCGAACAAATAAATTCATTAGCTAAAAAAGTAGGAACTGGTACTTCAGAAATTCAAATACCTAATAGTGGATATCCACACAGCTCAAGAATTATATTAGATAATAATTTAGGAATGCAAAATCCAAAAGGTAATTACTATTTGCCTGAAATGCGAGGAATTAATCTTTTAGGAACTCAAATTTCCGATGAAACGGCATATCCAGTGAATATACAAAATATGGGTGATACAATTTCACGAACTCACATAACAGAAGACAATGTATATCCATTCAGTAGATCAAATATAAGAAGTAGCTCATTAAAATATCAAAATGTTGGAGAAAATATATATATACCAGGTGTGTAAACAAATAAAATGTATATTGGAGAAAGTATTTATAGAATATATATTCAAGGAAATTTTAATTTTTAGGTTCATGGATTCCAAATCGCGATCGTAACACTCAAAGTACCATAGCAAATACAAAAAGAATAAAACCTTTAGAAGGGGCATATATTTCAAGTGGAACGTTAGATTCTCAAACTTCATTTGGATCTCAAGATAAAAAATATCCTGAAGTAACTAATATGGGTAATTATACTTACTACTTAATTTCGAATATAAAATTAAAAATTATTTATTATATATAAATTAAACTCTATATAATCCGTATAAATATAAAAAAAAATAATCTATATTAAAATGTAAATATTTAAAGTTATATCTAAAATCTTGAGCCTTTGAAGTTATAATCATTTAATAATTTGTTAAACCTTTATCAAGTAAATAAACTTAAAGAATTAAAAAGTCGTTGTATATAGTATAAACTAAATAAAAATAATTTCCTTCTCATGAATTTATTGTATATAGTAAATTCGTTTTGTAATATTATATTAATTTTATATAATTTAAAAAAAATTAATTATATTTATATATCAATAAATGTGTTATTATATAATATTTTATATTTGAATTATTTCTAGAGGATTTAAATAGTACAATCAATGGACCTATTCAACCAAGTATACCTACTCAATTTATATCACGAGAAACCGGTATCGTTACTATTATACCTAGTATAATCGTATATATATAAATCTTATTAAGATTGTCCAATTCTGATACTAGCGTGTAATGATGTGAATATACATAAGAATTATAATGTTTAAAATAATTTAGAAACAATAAATATGATATATATATATATATATATATATATATATAAGAATTTGAGAAACTTTAAGAACAAGTACATAGAAATTAGAAGCCTTTTTTAAATGCAGTATTTTCCGTATTGACTATCCAATATTGCAATATTTTAATCTTAATTATAAAAATATTCTATGTTATAAATAAATAAATTATAAATATATTGTAAAATAGAATATCTATCAATCATGGTATATTTGAAGGATTGTTTTAATTGTTTTAATCCTTTAATATCAGTTTTGTTATATCTGGGACTATTTCTTTTATCAAAAAATATGATCAATGTCTAATCAATAATTAGTTATATATTTTATAATTTTCTTCTACCAGGAAAAATGCATCCATCTGTTCAAATGAATTATCCCAGTACAAATATTAGTCCTGGAAATATCGACAAATATACTATGTTAAAAGAATCAGAGAAATATGAAAGAAATGAAGCAACTGCTGTTCCTAATACAGGTTATGCGCTAGAATCCAATTTAAATTTTCCAAAATCTTCTAAAAATTTTTATGTTAAAGAACACGAGGTAGCAATAAATCAACCAAATAAGGGAGTTATTAAAACAGATGATACTTCCGACTCACAAGCTATGAGTTCTGTAAAACAAGGTAAAGCAGGTACGCTTGCGAGTGCATCGGCACAAGGAAAACACGGCCAAGGCAATGCAAAGTCGCAAGTCAGTGGAATATATACCGGTACTGGATCATTTTCTGCCCAAGCTGGTACAAGCGACGATACAAAAAGTGCTCAAACACAGGTACAGTATTAGTAAAATATCAAAAGCTTATAAACTGAAATTATTAATTGTAAAAAAATAAAATAATTTAATTAGTAAATTACACAGTATACACACTGAATTCACTTATTAAAAATATTTATTATATCATAAATAATATTTATTAAATAAAAAAATATTTATTTAATATAGTTTATATTTGAAAAACTTTCAGAAAATATTTTAAATTAAATTGGACTTTTATAGAATATCAACATTATTTTATTAAATAAATATAATGCTATATGAAAATTAATATTTTCTTAATTTTTAGAGGACCATCATATATAAGTGTTTTTATTTGTTATTTTAATTTTAGGATACAAATTTATTTAATTACTGGATTAAGTTGTTTCAAAATATAAAAATCAATTCATAAGAATTCTTTATTTTTTGAAAATTTCCAACTTTAGAATATAAAATAAATGGAACGATCATATTTTTAATAGTTTTGAAGTAAAATAATTTCACAGGTTAGTGCTAGTAAGGGTGGTGTGCAAAGCCATGCCGAAGGTAACGGTGGCCTCGGAAAAAGTCAAACTCAAGTGCAGTTAGATTCTGATTCTGGAATTACTTCTACTAATGCTCAAAGTAATGGCTGGAATCACAATACAAATTCTCAAGTGGAAGCTAGTGCAAAAGGCGGCATGGCTGATGCACAGGCAAATGGTGATGGACAAACCTCGAGTCAAGCACAAATTGGATTCCAACCATATATCAATCGAAATGAAAAACTGGAAAAAGTTGCAAAACCATTTCATGGTGGTGGAACTGCTTCAGCTCAAAGCAATACATTTATAGGCCAATCTCAATCCCAGCTTCAAGGCTCTTTTCACTACGGTATATCATATTCAGGTGCTGCTCAAGCCTCATCTGGAGCAGGTTCAACAGCTCTAAAAAAAATTAATTTTACCGACCCTGAATCAAAGTTATTTAAATCTATCAAGTTTGAAAAACATGAAAAAATAGAAACGACAACTCAAATTGCATTTAAAGAGCATCTGGAAATTTCTAATGCAAGCTCAAAACATGCTACAATTACTATGAAACCGAATTATAAATACCTTGAAAAGACATTTCAATCAAAGCAACCGTATTCGTATGATCTTAATAATGCTGATGATGAATACAAGGAGTACGAATATGAAAATAATAGTGACTTAGAATACATACAACCTATTTATGGATTAGATGAGACAAATCAAACAATGGCCTCCTTTACTAATACTGGATTCAGTGAAAACATAAAACATGAAAATAACACTGGAGATTCATTGCCGGGATACATAGCAAATACCCAGAAAAGGTATATGACGTCCTCACTCACAAAACAAATTAGTCCAAAAAATATTACAACCCAAAATAAGACTGTAATTGCATTATTCAATGGTACTATTTCAAAACCTTCTTACGAGAGATTTTTACATTCTAATCGTGTTGGTGGTATTTATTATGGAAATTTGAAGAATTATAGAATTCAGGAAGAGTCTCTTTCACCCAAAACGAATTTTGTCTCAGTTTCAAATAATATAGCTGGTAAGATGGAAGACACGAGTCTTACAAAAAATTATGAACATAAATATTATACGAAGAGTTCGACTTGCGGTTATTTTACTTTCTCTTGTAATTTGGTTTATGGTTCCAGTGGAATAAGTAAGATTTGTAAACCGAAAATACCCACGTACCCGGATAAAACATCCAAATGTTAAAGAAACTTTAGTTTAAAAAAAAAATTTTTTTATATATTGACTGCGAAATGTTCGTTAATAATATTACGTTAGTTTAAAAATATTAAATAATGTTCAATAAATTCGAAAATTGAAAATTATTTTAAGCTTTGAGCATTAAAAATGGAAAATATTGTGTACAGAAATTAGACCAAATGATTTAAATAAAAAATATCAATTTTATCTATGTTTTTTTTTATTTCATTCTCCAATTAATGTTGTAATAATTAATAAATAAATTTGCACTTTAAATTGTCCAATCTTCATAACACAAATAAATATTACATTGCTAATAAACAGAATACTGTCATTTTTCTGAAACCTGGATTAATAAATAGAAAAGTATGGACTGTATAATATGAACTTTTAAAAAGGTTATATATACTGTTATACACTAAACTTTTTATTTCAATGTATATTATTTACATAAAAAAATAATTTATTAATCTTTAAACAAAAAATTGAGTAAATGGTGATCTTAAACATTATTTCCTTAAGTGTAAATGCATATAAGAAAAATTCTGACTAATAATGTTAGAAAAATGAAATTTTGATTTTAATTACATTGATATGGTTTAATATTATAAATCTTTTAATTTTTTTACTAACATTATAAAACACTTATGGGTTAATTATAACACTGAGATTTATGTACCATATTCATTTTTTGTATTTTCAAAATAGTTAATATTAATCAGATGTATGAAAAATCAAAGTTTGTTTTTAAGAAATATTCAATTTTTAATAAACATGAGTTATCATTTATATAAACATTTTATTTTCTTATACATATTCTCGATTTTCTCCAATTTACGATAAGCATATAGATATTTATATATAAATATAACGTAGAAAATAAAATTAGTTAATCATATAAATGGTAAAAAGTAAAATAGTGAAATTTCTACAGATTTAAAATAAATGAAAATATGTATTCTTTCTGTATATGAATATGAATATTTATGTGAAATATAATTCAAATATTAATATATTATGCCTTGAACTTGTTGCAGAAATTTTATTATCTATACTTAATTTCTAAATATTAATTAATATTATAATCTGGAGTATCTACAGTAAATTGTAAAAATTACTATATTTATTATTATTTCCTTTTATAGACTTCCTATTTATATTTGAGATTAAGAAAATTTTGTTATAATTTTCAAGAAATTACGAAATTTCTATTATTTTTTACATCATTAAAATATAAATATACTTGAAATTTTAATTTATTCTTTATTTGTTGATCTTCTTATCTTCATTACCATCATGAATTGTGTTGTCTATAATTTCTGCTACCACATCTGGTGCTTGATTTTCAGAAACGCTATATATAGAAATATTATTTTAAAGATTACTTCCATATTGTTAAATTTTATTAAATAAAAATAGAATTTTTAATTAATTTTTTTAAAACCTTCATGAATATATTAATGAAATTATTATTTAACAATCGATAAAGAATCTGTGAATTTAAAGATGTACAGTTATTATTTCTTAAGAATAGAGAATTAAAATTAATTTTAAAAATTATATTGATAATTATTTACAATTTTAATCTAAATAAATAACATTATTAATACCTCCTATAGTAATTTATATTTTAGATATTTACATGGTCTGGATTTTTTGTGCGTGCATGTGTGTGTGTGCATGTGTATTTTTATTATAAATATATTATTAAACTACAATGAATTTATTATATTCCATTTTACAAATGTTTACAGAATTATTTCTCAATTAAAACGTTATAGTATATTTTCTCAAATATTGTGCAAAACTAATTTGTATTGAAATGGTATTAATTTTATTGAATAAATAAAAATGTCAATGAAAGAAAATTAATCTACAAAATCAATTTGAAGTAAAATGATTATAGTTCAGCATTGTAATTTGAAAAAATATATTTGAAAAATATGTAAAATACGAAACCTGTTTTTGTAATGTTCAAACTGAGCTCGACTAGATTCCAATTGTTCATTGAGGTCTTCGTTGGTGCTCTGCAGTTTTCTCGTTGTACTGTGAGTTGTATCAAGGTCATCTTGTGCAATAGTAAGCTCTTTCTTGAGCTCTTCAACTCTAGTTCTTATTCTTTTTACCTCGGATTCATATTGTTCAGAACGCCTCACTGCATGTGATAATTCAGTTGTTTTCTCTGTGAGAATTTTCTTAAGTTTGTCTTGAGAGTGCTTAAGATCAGTAACCTCTTTATTCCGCTCCAGAAGCTCGAGCTGCATCTGTTTAGAGTCGATGTCGCAACTAGATATGGGGCGTGTTCGACGATTTTCCACCTTTTCTTGGAGTTCTCGTAGCTCGCCTCGCAACTGCTTATTCTCACGCTCAAGTGAAATCTTCTCTGTCTCCAGCCGCTCGCGCTTACCCCACTCAGTTGCATTCTCTGATTGAAGTCTCTCCAACTCCACAATTTAATGATTGTTAGTCTGGTTTATCTATATTATAGAGGGTGTTCACGTGCAACAATTTGTATATTTTATTAAATAATACAAGTAGCTTATTAAATTTTCTTTTTCAATGCTAAAATTGTATGAATCAACTTAAATGATAAATTATTGAAAAATTATTGTCACACAAGTTATGTACAGGAAAAGAATAATTAAAATTATTACATTATGTAGTACTAAAATAGGAGAAAAACTCTTATTTCTAATGAAGAAAATAAAATATTAAACCTTAAATATTTTACAAAATTTATAAATATTTCAGCTAAGAATATGCCAGTGAAATATCTACAATTAAGCGAGCATACATTAAAATTTGTAAATTTAAATCCAAAATTCAAGTATTTATTATCGTGTTTAATTAATCCAGTATTTAATAATTAATACATTGATAACCATAGTATTTAAACGGAACAAAATTGAAGAGCACTTATATGTTAGTTCAGCATTAAATGATTGATTGTAATTGAATCAATTATTTAATTTAAAATTATTAAAGTAATGTAATTTTAAAAATAAAACTAATGCAAATTATAAAATAATTCTGTAGTTCAACACATTTATATTATCTGAATTAAGTTTTATATTTAAGTTAAGTTAAATATTAAGTATCTAATTACTTTTATATAGTATACTATTATTATATATACTATTATATACAGAGTACAAAATGAAAACGTTGCATCAAATATTCTGAATTATAGCAATTATGTTAAAAATTCATGATTACTATACAATATATATATTTTTGTATAATTATTTACATATTTCAGCATTTAAAAAAAATTTTATTTCTAGAATTTAAATAAGATTAAAGTTCTGTATATATATTATGATTTTCAATAGTATGTATTTAAATTATTAACATTAAATTATTTTTACAGAACGAATTGCGAGAAACCACATTAAACATAATATTAATATGTTCTAAAATTTAATAATTTATGGAAATTAATAATCAGATTAAACCATTTTATACAATAAACATCACCTGTAAATCTAGAAAATTTTCTTTTCTCAATTTACTAGTATTATTTAAGATAAAATAAAAATAAACAATCTTACTTCTGTTCGAAGTTCTGCCAATCGACGATCCATACCTTCCCGATTAGTAGCTTCATCAATTAGATTAAACTGGGCAGCATTTAGTTCACCTTGAAAACGACACTTTATTTCTAGTAATTCTTTCAATGCATCCGATCGATTGTCTTGTAGTTCTTCACATCTATCTTTTAGTTGAATTATTTCAATTCTCAATTTTTCTAAACCTAGATGCAATGAATTTTTCTCTCTGAAATATGCAAATTTAAGATTTTCTTTTTACTGTATATCATTCATTAATTTCAAAACTGTTAAAATATAATAAATAAAGTGTAGATTCTCAAATAAAGTTGATAACAGAATTTACAAAAAAATTATGATTTTGTGAATAATGTATTACAATTAAAAATATAATTTAATAATACATTAGTATATTTGTACATATTTTCATTTTAATTAATATTTACTGTTTATATATAGTTAACAAAAATTTTTAATTTAATTTCCAAAACAATTTCCAAAAATATTTTTAAAGAGAAGCAAAAATCTTAAAATCAACTAATTAGACTTAAACCTACTCTCTTTCAACTACTATAGTTTTTGTAGCTTCTTCAAGTTTCAGATTAAGCATTGATATTTTTTGCAAAAGGATTTCTTCGTTCACCATACCTCTTCGCGAATGTCGCTTATTTTGTAAGTCATCAAGAACCACTACCTCTGGGTTAGGCGAGAGCCCTTCCTTTTGATAATGAAGCTTGTCTTGATCTATACTGTTTTTGTGCATGGTACAATGTTTAGTACAATTTTTATCAGACAGTACAGATACTAGATCTTTAGTTTTTACATCATTGGGAAGTAAATTAAATATCCTCTCCACCTCCTTTCGAAAATGAACATTTTCCGTGTTAAGCTTTTGAATTTCACTTTTGTGTGCATTTAGATCTTTTATTGTTATTTCCAATTTAGCTTTCAAAAGTTTCATGTCCTTCTTAGCTTTATTTCGCTCATCGCGAACTTCACACCACTTTTCTCGCCAGTTGGCTGTACAATCAGACCACCATCGCATTGTCTTCTCCATTTGTCCTGCCCTTGCTTTTGCTTCCTCAAGTTCTCTATGCATTATTACCTGCAACAGATGAAAAATACCTAATTAATATGAATTTGTAATTTTAGATTTAAATAAATATTTAAAAAGAATTAAATATATAATAAAATATTTTCAAAGTTTTGTGCAAAATTTGTATCAAATGAAGTCAATACAAATTAAAACATATTATCTTATGTTCAGTATCACTTTATTATAATAAATAATATTTTATAAATACAATTTAATTAAACAAAAAAGATAACATATTATACATGATATACATAATATATACTACATAATATATAATACACAATACATATTATACATAAATTATACATTATAATTTATTAATATTAAAATATAGTAGAATTGTTTAATTATTCAAGAAAATATAAAAATACACATTATAATAATTATATTTATAAATTATAGAATATTTAATCCTGTATTTCTTTATAAAAAAAAACAAATATACTCTAAAATAATGAATAAACTCTTATTTCTATTTATTATACATTCATTTATAATTCATAATTGAAAGCCAAAGTAGTTTAAAGTTTAAAAATTATATATAAAAAAAATAAAAATATTGAAAATAAGTGAACAGTTATTATTGACTTTATTTTATGAAATATTGATTTAATTATTTAATTTTACGACTTAGATTATATAACTAATTATAATTAAATGAAATACAATTTTATAATTTTACTAATAATTTTATTAATCTAAAAATATTTGTTTATAATATACAATATATTAAAAAAAAATTATTACCAAAGTATTTTAAAATAAATGCATACTTTGTAATTTTCTTTATAAATTCAATAATAAATTAATAATAAATTTAAATATTAATATAAGCTCTGAATAAATACAAATTAGATCTAAAATAAATTTTAAAATGTATTATTAGTCATATTTTAAATTCAACACAAATTGAAAATGCTTGTTAAATTCTTATTAATTTTATTTTTAAATTTTAGTTTTTATAATCATTCGTTATAAACTTATTGTGAAGTTAAAAATTACTAAATAATATATTAAAAAAATACTATAAGAATATAATAGTAAATTTATAAAAATTCTATAATTCATAAAATTAAACATTAATTATTTAAAAAATATATAATAGACAATAAATGTAATTATAATACTAATTATTATAACTTCATATTTTTATACTAGTATTTTGTATAACATTTTGTTCTTTGTTTTTTAGTAAACTCATAATAACATATGTAATATATCTAAAAATGTCAATATCGTAAGAAATTTATCTTTTATACGTGTAATTCAAATTATTTAATATATAATTTATAAATATACATCTCTAACCTCTTTACTCTCCCATTCACTATCAACATAGCGAGGTGAGCCTGGTATACTGGCATCATGCTCTTTTAAGTGCCTTCGAGATAAAGTTCCACTAGATGATGATTGTGCCATAACAAAGCTAATCTTAACTACAAAATACATTGTTAATGTTAATAATTAATATTTATTTTGCATATTATCTGTTTTAAATTGAAGCTTTCATAAAATTGTTTAAAAGTAAATTTAAAAATAATTTATTTAATTATAATTTGTTACATTCTTACCTCTCTATTAATCACTTTTCATTAAATCGTTTTTAATTTTAATTCAATAAATATTAAAGAACATAAAATAATTACAATAACCATTTGTAAATAAAATGTACTCGGGAATCGATCGTTTTAATGACAAATTAATCTATTAATTTTAAAAATAAATTATTAAAAAATTTTATGATTTATATTTACTACAAAAAATTCAATACTCTTAAGCATATATTAGCAAAATAATTATGTTTAAATAAAACTAGTGCGTTAAGCTTCACCGTTAGAAAAAAGTAACCCAACTTATCAACAGAACTTACAAACCGAATTAGGATTTTACCGCGAAATATTTAAGTATGAAAAAATAATTTTTATTCATTTTGAATTAAGCTCATAAAAAATACGTTTTCAAATCATATTAATTTCATTACTCTATAATTACTAATTTATAAAAATAAAGAGAATTATATTAATACAAATTTATAACTATTAATTTAAAAAATAAATTGTTTCTATATTCCAATATTCTTCCATGCATACGTACGTATATACACACGCATGTATATAATTATTTTCCAAACCTTTTATTATATTTATAAAGCATGTTCAATTGTGTTCAATTCTTAATTAATTCCTGGGGTTGTTTAATTATTTTTCTAATCTCAATGTAATTTTTATTTAATTAAAAAATTTCTGATTTTAATTGTTAATATGATTATATTATTTTTTAATATTGTTTATAATTATATTATCATAGAATAATTTATTCAAGTTTATTAAGAAATGATTATATTAATATAATATATAAAACAGGTATATATCACAATATATTTTCCTTAATACAATATAATATAACATAGGTAATATTTTTATTCTTAAATATAAGTTTTATATGATGTACACATTTATTTCTAAATATCTGTATTCATTGAAAGCAGTGATATACAAAATTATAATACATTTATTGTTTTCAATATAAAAACTCATGAAACTTCATTTAATAATCTATAACATTTTTTTACAAATATTAAATTAAAATAGTAATACCCTTATAATGATTCTTAATTTATCTTATTATTAGTATATTTTGATCTATGAATTATGAGCTAGAATATCTTATTTTAGAATTATTTTATAAGATATTTATAACATACTTTTGGTATTCAATTATGTTTAAATAAAAAATTTAAGATTATAATTACAAAAAAACTAATTCTATTAAAATATTATTTAATAATTACATTTGAAAATATTAACAATTAATAATTAATTCTAATTAATTCTTTTAATTAAAATGTTAACGAATAGTTTATTAAGAAGATTAATATGTAACATTTGTCATTAAATAGATTAACAAATTGATGTTCGAAATTGAGTTATAAATTTAATAATAAATTTTACCTATTCTACACTCTTGGAAGAGTATTTTATTAATTCTTATATACTTATTACTAAGTAAATAAAGAATCATATTGACTTATGAAAAATGGCATAGATTTTTCATAGTATTAAATGATTTACAGTAATTTATACTAATTTACTTTTACACTTTCTATAAGTTATACAAATGAACACTGCTGCCTTTGATACTCTAACAAAATATTTTCGCTTTCAATCTTATACAAGTATTTCTTTCATACATTACTACATATTTAGGGCAACAAATAAACGAATAGAAACTAAGAATAAATTGACAATTATATCTTTAAATCATTAAATACTTCATTTTATCTTTTCACTATCAATAAATCATTTTGATCCCTGAGATACACATCCCAACTAATGTACAGTAATGCATTGTCTGATAAAAATTTGGTTTTTGCAGTCAAGCTGAGGATGGTTCAATACGATTTTTTGTAAGAATTTGGCAGTGTTGATCCAGACGCTTGATTGTTTCAGACAGCTGAGCATTTTCTACATACAATTCCTTAGTTAAAAAATCGGCTTTCGTTAATTTTTCATTCTAAAAAAGAAATATTAATTTTATTGAAAACTTAAATAAAGCTATTTAAAAATTATTTGTGTATATAAAGATAATAATGAATTATTAATCAATACTATATATATATGTTTCTATTTGGAATCAATATATTTTCGTAAAATAACAATTAGAAAATATATATTCAAATTATAAAAGAATGAAATACACTATAACAGGTATTCTAATAATATAAAAAAATTTATACTTCTTTTTATTAAAATTAAAAAATTTAGTTTAAATTTATTAACTAAAAGTAACACTTTTTAATTTCATATATTTGTTTTTTATACGTTAGATGTTCAAATTTTAATGTAAAAACAATAATCTATAAATATGATATAGCCATGTCATTAAAGATAATATACCTGCTCTTTGTTTAATTTTATTTGCTCATTAAGTTTTTCTTCAGTTGTTTTGATAACAAATCGTAAATTTGATGTTTCTAGAAGATGTTGTTTCCACATTCCTATATAACATTTTAAAATAATTACATCAGTTCAAAATGTATGTAATTTAAATTATTAACAATGATTAAATATATGAAAATAAATTGTGATTTCATATTCATAATAAAATTTATCTTCCAGATATTTATTGATGGTGTCTAAGCATTTTAAATAATACAATACAAAAAATGTATGTTAACATTTAAAATTAGTTCTGAACAAAAATTTAGCTATAGATAGAGAAAAATATGTTAATACGTATTTATATGCATATAATATTATTATTTATGATTATGAACTATTGCAATATTATAAATTTTAGATTATAAATTTTATTTAAGACAACACTGTACCTTGTAGAATTCGCTCATTATCTTTTTGCTGAGTTTGATAGAATATTTGAAAATATTTATGCTTCTGTTCTTGAAGACATAACTTTGCACACAAATTAGACAAATGATCTTCAGTGCCAAGGTGATAAATATGATTTGTATTTACATTCCTAAGGCTCCGCAGTTTCATAATATCTTGTTTAAGTTTTTCCTTCTCTTTAATAAGATTACTGTACTCGAGGTTGATATCTATTAGTTTTTTATGACTACAATGTTTTTCTTTGTCCTCGGTTTTTCGACTCTTTCGTTTATCTCGATGTTGTTGTTGATGTTGAGTATCAATACAGCAATTACAATTACTTTGCGCCATTAATTTATGGCACTATACATTCATAAAAATACATATAAAATTTTTTTAAAATAGCTAAAAACTGGCATAATAATATATATATTTTTTTAACAGGATAAAAATATTTTTAAAGTGTATTGAATGAATAAATTATAATCAAAATAATATAAAAATATAATTTTTTACAATTATTTTATTATTTATTACTTAGAAAAATGAAATATAGTAGATTAATTATACATAAAATATAAAATCTAAATTAGAATGATATACCTGTACTTATAAATTTGGAGGAGATATATATATATATATATATATATATATATAGAGAGAGAGAGAGAGAGAGAGAGAGAGAGAGATTGAAATAAAAACATTTATTAGCAATTATTATTAGCGATATTAGCAGTTCCCAATGTTTTCTAAAGCGTAAAAATTGAGTATATTTGATTTATCAAAGAGCAGGGACAAGAAGAAAGTTGGAAGGAGAAAATACAAAACAAAGAATAAATTCTATCACCACCTCTAATTTATAATTCACTTTTTTTAGAGGGATGTACTACACAGGTAATAGTAATAACTTCAATTGTTAGAACAATTTGATAGATTACTTTCATCATTTTAGATGATAAAAGTAGCTGTTGTTTGCTTCTGCCTTATTCTATTTTAAGAATTACAAATATATATATATTTATATATCCTTATAAAAACTTCTTTTAAAAATCTTTATCCTTATACAAAACTTATAATACAATATTATATAAAAATAATAAACAAGAAAAAATATAATATACCTGTATACAGTAACACGTTGAACGCAATATTGTTTTTTTCAATAACTGTGAATTATTCTTATAAGAACTGTCAGTATCCATAGCCCCATTCTTCAAATATAAATCCATCTGTTCATCAGGAAATTGTACCGAGAAATCTGTGAGTGACGAAGAATTTTCACTACGCAATTTTGTATTGAGCTCTTCGATTTCGCGACATTTCTTCGCTAGCTCACTCTGAGCATTAGATCGCCAACGTTCAAACTCTTCCTCGAGATCCTGATACTGCTGTTCAAGGTTAATCCGTTCTTCAATAGGTGAAAGTCTACCATCATCTCGCGATTTATCACCCGCATTGAATTGTTCTTCATATTCGGCCATTTTTGATATTAATTCCGCAAACTTTTCGTCACTTATTTTTTGTTCTTGCTCGACGCTCTTCTTCAAGCTTCGCCGCCCAGTAATCTTCGCATTGCTCGTACTCAGCTTTCAACATCTCTAAACTTTTTTCTAATTCACTACACCTGATTCATTATTATTTTCTTTATTAAATATTGAAGCATTTATAACTAAATTATATTTACCGAATGATTAAAAAAGTTTTTTTTTTAATATTACATCTTAATAGACATTTATTCAATATATTAATAGAATATAATTTACCCAAGTTACTCTTATATTTATTGATAAATAAACTATCAGATTAAATACAGAATTGACAATAATATATATAAATGTGTATTATTAAGCATATTAAAAAGAATAAATGTTTTATTGCAAGGAATCTATTCTTTGCTTAGTTATCTATTTCTTTTTTATTATAATAATACACTAAATATAAATTTTCATTATTAATGTGTCATTAGTGTTATAAATTATAAGCATTTTAAACTTTTGATCGTAAATGTTTTATTTCTATTTTAAATAAACCATTATAAAAATATATATAATATTTTGTTTTATTCTAATTAATTAAATACTATATTTAAACTTCCTAAATTTTATGCAATTTTCAAAAATTTTTATTTTATTCGTACCTGTCAACTAACTGTTTTTTTTCAGTTATATGCTTTGATTCTTCTTCTCTCAGTAACTCAGTAGCTTCAATATTATGCTTTCTTATATCCAAATTATTAATAACACTTGCTTTACAAATGCTTTTATCTCTTTCCAATTCTTTTCGTGGTGGATAATCTCTCAACCCAGACAATTTATTTTTGATGATACATTTCATCTCCATATTATCGAGATTACCATCCGGTACATTATGCGTTGTATCATCACTGTTAGAGATTCTTTTATAATGCTTGAGTTTTTCATTTCTAGTGATAATTAAGTCTCGACATGATTCACTTAAGTGTTGATTGTTTTTAACTTCTGCTTCTAATTAAATTAAACAATGAGTTACTATTTATAAATTAAAAAAATGAAATTATATAAATTACAATTAATAAATATATCATAATTATGAAACTTATCTTTTATTTTAATAAAAGATATTTAATTATAGATGGAAGCTAAATTTAGCATATTTAGTGTGAATAATATACGAAAATGTGATATATAAATATTATAAATATAAAATGAGATTTAATTTAGTCTTTATACCAATCAAAATGAATATATTTCTTAATTTAAATCATAAATTTAATTTCAATTATTTTATAAATTATGTCAAATTTAAAACACTCAAAATTAAAAAAAATATATTTATTAATATTATTAATTAATATGTCAAATTAACTTGTATTTTCAAAAAGTATTAATATTAAGTAGTCGTTGAAATATACTAATTAAATAAAAATTATTGTGTTACCTAGTTCATTTGCTAGATTTTTTAAATGTTTTTTTTTTTTTGTAAATTTTGGTGTTGCTGTTATTTCCAATACATTAGATTGATAAAATTCTAATTCACTAATCAAAGAGGATACTTCGTTTCGAAGTACAGAACACTCCGTACAGAATTTTGCGCTAGTAAGAAAATTTCTAAATTCTTGAATAATTTCCGTTAATTTATTAATACTATTACTATTACTACTCTCATATTCAACAACTTTATATTTAACCACATTTGTTACTTTATTTGTTTTAGAATTATCCGAATACTGATATTGTTGTTGCTTGTCTTCATCTTCTGTATCACTTATTTCTGTTGTTGGAATACTAATTAAACCTGTTATTAATTAAATAAATTTTTTTAAATAGACCGATTTTTTTTAGATAATTTGTAGTACTTTATTTTATATAAAACATTGTTAATATTTAATTTGAGTAAAAAATAATTCCATTTTAATTTAAGTATTTTAAAAGCAGGATTCATAATATACGCAATTACTTTAATAATTAATAATTTAATTGATATTAATTTAAATTTAATTTTGTATATTGCTTATTCCAAATATTTGAAAGTCATTTCAAGTCATTATGGAAATAGTTAGTGCTTTTCAAATATTTTAATACATAACTTCAATTGAGATATAAAGAAGTATAAAATAATACCATAATTTTCATCTGATATTGTAGATCTTATTTCTACACTGGACACAATACTTTTCATATCATCGTGATGTTTTAATATTTCTAATTCAATTGTAAGCTCATCATTATGGTCTCTTAAGATTTTTGTCTCCGTTTGGAGATGCTTAATATCAGACATTAATTTAGAAAGTTGTTCATTTTCTCTTGTTTCAATGCTTTCTACCTATGTAATAAAAAAATACATGTCTATTAATTGAAATCACATACTTACATTATATTAGTATCATAATCACTCTTAAATAATAATACCTTAAACTATAATATATACAAAATGAAGTGAACGAAGGATGTATTCAATTAGTAAAATATGGAAAAAATCCAATCTAATTATTTATTTACAAGTTTTTAACATATTTATAGAAAAATATTTAAGTTTTTAATAATGCATACAATTTTAATTTTAAACTAAAGTTTTAAATAAAAAAAAATAAAATTTTAAACTAAGTTTATACAAATACAATTAAATAATATAAATATAAATTATAAAAAATAAAAAAAACAAATAAATTCAAAATACATCGAACTATAAACAATATTTTCAATTAAATATCTCACTATACTACGAATCTACTTAACTTTGAAATACTCAGAAAATAAATTAAATGAGTATTTCATATAAAAAAAATTAAAGACGATAAATGCATTGGAAATCCTTGGTTTAGTTATAATGCCTAAATGATACCTAAATTATATATACTTTGGTAAATCGACTAATTTTTAAAGTAGATAAAATTCAATAAAATGCCAATTTACAATTACTACATTAATCTATTGAGCTTCGTAAGTCAAACTTATAAATCTTTTCAAACGGAAAATTTCATGAGTATTATGTGGATTTTTTTTTATTCTTGTGGAAGCAGGATTCAACTTTTTTTAATAATATTCTCCCTTAATACTTTATAGAAAATTAGTAAACGGAACATATTTATTAACTCTATTACTTTAAAATACTTATAAGTATCGAAATGTATTTTACTTGAAAATTTTTATAAGAAATCAAACTTGGTGTTTCTTAAATAAGAAGGTTTATTATATTTTATAATATAGTGTTATTTTTAAAAATTAAAAAATATAACAATGAGGAAATTAAAACTGGCTTTCTCATAAACTATGTAGAATTGAATATAAATCAATAAGTAAAAATCAGGAAATCATAATTTAAACATTAATATATGTTTTATTTCCAATACCAAAATATTCGATAAAATGTTCGATAAAATGCATATATATATATAATAGGAGTTATACGAAAATTATATTGGCAAAAATGTGTTATAGTATATCAATAATGTAAGTATTATGATATATTTTGTACTATATTGTTTTGCATATATAAATGTAATCATTAATTTCAATTATTTTAATTTAATAATTCAAAATTTTAATAAAGATATTTAAGGAACAAAAAATATTTATAAGTATTTATAATCGGTATGAAGACATGTTTAGAAAAATCAAACAGACAAAAATATTTGATATTGCATATTATATTTTGACATTAGATATTGAACTCTGAATTAAAATTAAATTTTTAAAAGTTATGCAGCAACATTGATATTTATGTATACATTAACGGTGGATAATTTACGATAGCCTGACATTTCCTTGTCTCAAACCTACTATAACTACGTAGCTTTAAAATCTACCAAGCCTATAATGAAGAGAAAATATTTATACTTCAATATATTAACTACATGTGATAAATTGTACTATAATTTGTAATAAGGTGAAATTATTATATAATAATAATAATATGAAATCGTAACATTGTTAATATTTTTAATAATAAAATCTAATGTAATTCTCAGATTTCCGAATGCATTATCTTCTTTCTTATCTAGAAAAATACATAATTACTACATTGCACAAACCGTATTTGGTAATTTTATTTACAATTTTATATTTTATGATTTCTTATAATTAATTCGTTAAATTTTTCATTTCTCCAATATTATAATTTTATATATGTATATGTCTAAATAAATTAAATTTTGTTTTAAATTTTCTTAATATATTATTAATGCTTTGTTTTTCATATTATTTTAAAAAGATAACAATTTTTAAAATATTTATTTACTTAATTTTATTTAATGCTAATGAAAATTGAAAATATATATATATGAGTGTGTGCGCGCATGTGCGCGCACGCGGGCGTGTGCTTATATAAAACTATGAAAATTATGATATTCATATATTTATAAATTCATATACTTGCACAAATTTATTACTCAGTTTTAATGTATTAAAGAAAATAATATATTATAATATTTTAAATAAATTGAATCAAATATGCACTGTAAAAGGTCGATTAATAGATATTGCTTTAAATACACACATATTCATATTAATGGACCTATATATATGTTAATATTCATTATAACAATAATTGTTTTAGTATATATAAATACAATTTTTGTTTAATATATTTTTTTTAAATTACCATTTCGACCAATTACATTTTAATTATTAAATATTAAAAAAATTTTATATATTAAAAATAAATAATTAAATAACGAGATATAAATAATAATCATAACGTGCTACTAAAAAAATTAGACTTAAAAACGCAATCGTTTTGTTACGAAAAAAATTTAAAAAAAATTAATATTAATATTTACAGAATGTTTATTAAATTCGCTTCATTTAATCAATATTTTTTATAATACGAAACATATATAATTAAATGTAATATAAACTATTAAAAAATAATTATAGAATCTTATAATTTTGCTACTTTTATATGTATTTTTATTTAATTTAAACTTTTGTAAAAATTTCCTTTTTTTAAATGTTAAAATATAAATTGTATTTCAAAATTTGAAATTAATATAAATAAGTGTGTTATTTAAAGAGGGCTTATCAATTTTCAGCATTTCATTATGACACATAATGTTCAACCAGGATGAAATTTCAACGAATCAACGAACGAAAAACGTATACAATTGTATTTAAATTTTCTTCTTAAAATACAAAAAGAAGAAACATGTTTTAATTTTTTTATTAACAAAAGATCAAAAAATGAATTTTAATAAATCCAAATCGAATATTCATTTTCATATTTCATTTTTACTTTGTTTTGTTAATTGTTAAAATAATATTTAAAAGACAAGAAATATTATTTAATAATAAAAACACTTTTATAATTCAATCTAACCTGATCTTGTGCAACTGCCAATTGTCGAATCTGCAATGAAAGTTGACCATTACAAGCTTCAAGCTTCTTAATCTCTTCATTTTGATTCTGATTTTCAGTTTCTAGTAATCTAAGATCCTGTAATACCGTCGTCAGTTCATCTCTGATTCTTTGCTCTTCAAATTGAGATGAAAGCAATTGCTCTTCTAATAATCTTAAACCGCTCGAACTGCGTTCACGTTCGAGGTGCAGTTGTTTTGTTAGTTCTTTAAGTGCTTCAGTATGTTTAATATCTAACTGTCGGAGTTGTTCCTGGCGAGATTTATCCATGCGTATTTGATGTTCGTCGATTTCTTGGGCAAAAAGATTTGCTCTTTCATTCGCTTCATTGATGTCTGCGCGCAACTTGTTACGTTCACAGTATAGATGCTCCACGGAAATACTAACAAATAAATTTGTTAAAACAAAGAACGTTCCTATTGATTTTTAATTATGAAAATTTGAAAATAATGTTGTGTCAATTAAATAGTTGAATTAGAAAAAGTTGATTATATTAATTAAATAATTTCAAACCTATTTATGCATTTAATTAATTAATATCTTAAACATATTTAAAGTAAACCCATTGTTAATGAAAAAATCAAATTAAATTCATTTGATTCATAATGACATATCAAATTTATTTATGTATTATTTAATTAATAAAACTTATTGTAACATACGAAATAACATATAAACATATTTATTTGATTTGTTTTGTGTTTCGATATTTCCCTCTTCCAAAAAAATAATAACAATAAATAGTCAATTCATGAATAATATATTCTTTTCTGAACAATGTAGTAAAAAAAAAATAAGACTATGTAAATTGAAAAATATGTTTTTAACATTTTAATAGATAAATTTAATCGATAAATTCAAGAATTAATAATTGTGAACCTGAATTTAACATTGAAACACTGATCCAAACAAAAAATTGTGCAATTAATAATTCTATACACAATTTAAAAAATATTTATATGGCTGTAATAAAATTATAAACAATTACATTAAAAATTTATTCAGACATTTCAATAAATTCCTATAAGTATTAAAATGTCCAATTTTTAATGAAATTTATAATATTCAATACTAATAATGATTGAAAACTTTACCTAACACCATATATATTTCAGTGCCAGAAATGTTTTTATCTTTCTACCATGCACACATTTGTCCACAAAATAATGTATATGTAATAGATTTTTGAAAATAACAATAATATTATGTTGAGAATAACTTAACATTGTAGAAATGCAGTTCAAGTTTTCGACTGGCTTAACAGCAATGAAAAGAATTTTGTAAATTGTTTTTCTTAGTCAATCTAGTGTTCTTCTTTACCTTTTATCATAATAATGTCAAATATTTGTTAGTATGCGAGTTGAATTTCAATTATATGAGTTCATTTAACTTACCCGTAAATTACTTTATCTACAAAAAGGGGCTATGCTTAATAATGGGCCACTTAACTAGGCACGTCGAATTTTCAATTTTTACGAGTCTGCCCCTATACCCTCTCTTCTT
Source organism: Ceratosolen solmsi marchali (assembly GCF_000503995.2). NCBI lineage: Eukaryota > Metazoa > Arthropoda > Insecta > Hymenoptera > Agaonidae > Ceratosolen > Ceratosolen solmsi. The sequence goes on from NW_011948417.1 coordinate 10,651,090, forward strand.
CTTTTTTGTATGCTATACGACAAAGTGAGTAAATAAAATTAGAAATAACAAAAGTATAAAAAGAGAAAAATGAATAAGCATTAAAATTTTAAAAATACTTTGAAATTTAAGAGAATATTGAAAAGAATTAAGTTTTAATGTTAACCCGAGTAATCGCGAAGAAATATAATATAAAATACTAACAAGTATTTATAAATAGCTACAGACGCGAATTATCTTAAATAACAATGATATTGAAAGCAATAAGTAATTACAAATAGCTCCAAATAATAACAAATAACTGTTAATATTTGAGTTTGATATATTTCTATGATGTAACAAATAAAAAATGTACATTAAAAAATATAAATATTTCTATTGTCAGTTTTATGACTGAACATGAGAAACTATATTTATTATTGCAAAGTACATCCTCAGTATATTAATTGTACAATAAACATTATTCTATATATATATACATTAAAAGTCAACTATACAATTGTACGATAGAAGTCGAATTAACGTAAGTACAGTAGTTTCACACGCGGTCTTAACTTTTTCTGCTAAGAATGATTATACTTCCCACACAAAACTACTTGATCGACAAGCTAGTAAGAAGTCACATTTATATCGGTCAGACAAGTAGTCAGTATTAAAATAACTTAAAAAAATAAAATTTGGTAGTCAGATACAGATAAAAATAAAAAGTCTGCTACGTATCAGAAACACAAAAAGTAACAAAACTAATAATAATAATAATATGACCTCTTAAAAAAAAAAACAGATTCAACAGCTTTAGAGAAAAAAAGGAGAGTTAATTTTGAAATTTATAAATACAACGGTATACTTCTTATAAGAGATTATCGGTTAATTTTCTTTCTTAATCATAAATTAATTAATATTTGTATTATATAATTATTTTGTAAAACAAATATATCTCATTTGATTATATTTGACTATATATATTGTGTTTTTAATTCTATTGCACTATGTATGTAAGTATTCACATACATATGTGGACACAATCCCTTTCTCTTCTGTATATGAATATAAATAATTAATAAAATATAACCTTTGAAAATTCTTTTTTACAAAACAATAAATTATGAATTTATAAAAAATAATGCATATAATAATACATAATTATAAGGATCTAATTTTTTTATTATATATATTTGGATATATATAAATACATAAATTAAAAACTAAAATTTATTGAAATTATAAATAAGATCATACTAAGTCGAAATAAATATATAAATATCTATTATTGTAATATTTTAAAATTAATTTCTAAAAAAAATTATCAAATAATTTTTAAACTCTATGTTTAAAAAAAAACATAAGTATTTACACCTCAAGACAATATAATTAGTATTTATATAAAATATAAATATAAATACTATTAATAATTCTTGCTATTTTAATTATATTATAACTTTAAAGCATACATACAGGTTAAATATCCAATCATTTCTTAAAATAAACCTTATTCTACTGATATAATTTAATGTTAAATATATTTCTTCAATTATTAAATATTTACTTTTTATTTAGTATTATATGATAATATTAGAAAGCTAAAAATAGTTTTTGGCATTGAAATTATATGGTAAATTATTCTTAATAAGCAAATTATAAAGATCTAATCTTTATATATATAGATTGAATTGCTATTTTTCTAAAATATTTCATTTTCATTAAAAAAAATTTATATATTGTATATAGTATAATTTTTTGTAAAATAAATATTGTGAATTACTTTAAGTTTTTAACTTCCTCTTGATAAACCGTTAAAGTTCCTTTTAATAAACGTACATATTCTTCTACACTTTCTGTATGAGATTCATTATGATATAGTTTTAGCTCTGATGATAAAGCATTTAATAAGTCAATAAGATTAATTGTTGGGGCATCAAATCCTAAGTCAAGCAAAAGCGAATTAGCTTCAGACACTCCAGTTACTTCCCATAAGTCAACTATGACACTTCTTAACATGTATCTATTTTAAATAAAATTTATTTTTACAATTAATTTATAAATAAAAGTAATTCTATTATATTTTTAACTTAACAATAATAATAATTAATATATCACAAATATTTTTACCCAGAATGATCATAAACAAATTGTTTACAACAATCTGACTTAACGTGATCTCCATGTAAATAAGTAGACCAATTTACATTTGTTTGTTCCAATAATGTATTATTGGTACTTTGAAAAAAATGTAAAAATTCTTCAAGATTAATTAAACCATCACAATCTATATCAAGTTTTTTAAAAATAAGTTCAATTGTCTAAAATCAGATAAAGATATAAATTTTTTAATGATTATTTAGATAAATATAAAGTTATTTGCATAAAAACTAAATTTTATTAAATTACAAATAATTCTAATTATTATTAAATTTTATACAATATTGATATTAAATAAATTGCTAATAAAAATATTATATTTTTCATTTTAAAATTAGTAATTAATGTTTCTTAAATAATTATTTTATATGCAAATATTTCTGAGTATTAAAATAATAAAAAAATGATTTTAATTTTTTATACAAAATATTAACTTACTTGCTTAGGAAGAACAAATCCCCTATTACAAAAACTATTTATTTCTTCTAATATCAGAGAATTCTGATTACTCCATGTTTCTTGTCTTTGTTGACTACAATTTTTGTCTAAATTAAAAGCATACATTAAATAGAATTTTTGTAATGATTATTAATTGAGGAAAATATTTAGCAGTTTAGTTAAAAAATAATATAAAAAAGAAAATTATATATTTGAAAACATAATTTCAAATGTTAACATTATTAATCTATTAAGTTTCTAAAAAATTATGTTAAAATTTCAAAGTGAATTTATTGAATATTTTATATACATAACAAAACTAAAATATAATATATAAAATTTGTTAAAGTGCATAATAATTTTTACAATATATAGAAGGTTTTGATTTAAAATTACTTTTATTTTAAACAGCTATATAGATATTTTAATCGCTTGATTAAAATTACTGTGAAGACATAGATCTTGAATAATAACAATTTTAAAGTAAATAATATAGATTCACAATATATACCTATTTGAAGTTGTTGACGTTTCATGGCCTCTACTTGTTTCTTTTCTATTGATTGATGACTATATAATGTACACATTGTGTTGTTATTATATGTTTCTGATTCAGTATGAACTTCTTTTTCTGGCCTATTTGTTGGTACCTCTTGTGACTTACCTAATAATGCAAGAAAACTGTTTCTAAATTCATAAAATGTAATTGTTCTCTGAAACACATTTATATCAAGTAACTCAAATATTGCATCTCTATGATTTTCTTCTAGTTCAAGTTTGCTGCAAAGTATTAATAGGCCTTTTTTATCTAATTCATTTTGCCCATCTCCTAGACAGCTCTTAAAGACGGCAAAAAGTTGCTGCTCATGTGGATCACTAAGTTCTTCTTCCATTTCATACCAATTTCTAATTATTTATATAAAAGTTAACTTCCAGAATACCTGTTGATTCATTCATTAAAAAGATTAATTAGAATCCATAAATTAATTTTAAAACTATTAACTTTGATAATATCTTGATATATTCCTAAATATATTTAATATCTTTCATAAAAATAATAAAATGATGGAAGTAACTAATATTCAATATTCAATTACTAGTATTATTAATTTTAAAATTAAATTATACTGTCAAGATTCAGATAAAACAATAAAATTAGTGTAGAAAAAGCTTTAGCATATTCTTTATGAATATAAATAAATAAAAAAATTAAAAATTCAGTAAATATTACTATCGTGTAAATTTAAATCAATATTATTTAAAAAATATATATATATATATATAATAAACAAATATATATACTATTTCAATTAATTTTAATATCTTTATTAAATTAATTTATCTTGATAATATATTTACTATAAATTTAACTTAAATATAATTATTTAAATTCCTAATTATTTGTAAATATTCTATTCTTTAATATTGTAATATTACATATTTATATTTTTGCCACATTCATGCAAGAAAACAAATTTATAAAATTATTAACATTTATTATTATAACTGTAAGAATAATCATAAAACTTCCACATTATTTCAAATATCACAAGTAATACTGAATGTTAGTAAACAACTTTAGGATACTATAGCTTTACCAAACTATTCTAGAAAAGAAGTTTTTGGATTAATAATAACATATTAATGTTATTAGTTTTTGGATTAATAATAACATGTTATTATTCATTGTATATTCAAAATAGTAAAAGGCAAGAAAACAAATATTATTTTAGCTTTATCAATAAATTACAAATATTTAATAGAGAAAAGGAGTGTTTTAAATATTTAATAACCTTAAAAAAATAATCCTATAATAATTTTTAAAACACATTCCAGAATTCCAGAAAACAGATTCCAGTAAAATATCCATATATATATATATATATATATATATATATATATATATATACTTCTATTTTTTATACCATATTAAAATATAAAAATTAATACGACTCAAACAATGAAAATTAAATATTCATATGTTTACTCTTGAAAAATATTTTTAATATCATCCACACCTTCCTTACTTAAAGTAATTAGTCGTTTTAAAAATATGTATATATATATTATTTTTTTACTTGAGAAGTTCCTCCAAAAGAGAAAGAAAATTGATACTAATATCTTCATACAAGAATGCGCAGAACTTCACAAAATATTTAGCATGTTTTCAAAGCCCGCATTAATATTCTCGAATATCAGCTGATTTTCAAAATCTTATTATACAATACAAACAAAATGCTACTATTAATCGTACTGACAAACATCGCTATTAATCTTTTATATATAATAAAACACTAGCATACAGTTACTAATTTAATAAAGAGTGAATACTTTATTTTCCAACATGCAATTTAGTGGCAGTTCTATACCAATCACGCTCCAATGGTTCATTAGACATCAATTTACTTCCTAAAGAGGACGCGAAGAAGATCTTTATTTTACGCGGTGCAATTGAAATATTTCATTTTATTTTAATATTTTTTTTATTTTAATTGATTCTTTTTATGTTCTCTGCTTTTTTATCGATTCTTTATCACAGTAATAATTCAAGTTAATACACAACCTAGTAAAATAATATATCATTTGTACAATTTATTACAATTCATGTAATACAATATATAATACATTTATACAATCAAATAAATAGTATTGAAAATTATTTAGTTAATATTACGATAGAATGTACTATTATTATTTTTCATTGTATGAATAATTATTATTTATATTATTTCAGGTTGCCACTTACAGTATATAATTATTTATACATTATTCTTTTCAACTTAGTTAATATTTAACTTATGTTTATTTTTTAGATATACAGTAATAAAAGAATTTTCCAATGTTAAATAAATATTAAATATTTTTTATTTTTATTGGTTTTATTAATTTTGTTATGAAATTTTTTTATTTCCTGCACGAAATAGGTAAACATTGTTATTGGCTAGCATAATGTTTTTTCTCCTATATTTATTATTAAACAGTTTAGAATATTTGTAAATAATATTGTTATTAATAAGCTAATTTATTTCGAAATAAAATGTGAACTACAAATTTCTTATCTTTTTCTATTAAATATGTTTATTTGAAATATTGGGAACGCTTTTTTCTTTATTCAGTATAATGCAATAATAGAAATTTCTTTAATTTTTCAAAAGTAAGTCACCAACTGATGGTTTTACTATCTATATTATGTATTTGATTATCACTGCGAACTCAGAGTGAAAAAAGCTGTTAAAGTATTTTACTCTACTACTTTTTTAAATGCAGTATTTAATATTATGCATGCAGTAAAATAGAATCTTATTGAATACTAAAAATTAATACTTTATATTATTAATATATACATCAATTTATTAATTTATACATTAATATATCCATAAATTTATTAATTTATACATTAATATATCCATAAATTTATTAATTTATACATTAATATATCCATAAATTTATTAATTTATATATTAATATATCCATAAATTGATATAATAGGTAAAAAAATATTGATCTAAAAAACCAAAATCTGCATGTAATAATGATTTCTTGTTTTCCAAGATGATATTACATTTTCTTTAGTACCATAGAAAGATTTTCCAAAGTTAAAATAAAAGTTAAATAATTTAATTAACATTATAATTGATGAAACTTCAGTATCTATATTTTATTTAGATTATGATAAACTCATCTATAATAATTGTTATCTATATAATAATGATACGCTGTCGTCCAAATTATTAATTCTTCTATAGAAGACTCCGAAAATGCCATTTGTATAGTTGTTTAAATAAGCATTATTTTAAGGTCTTTAAGGCCGTAGGCAAGAGAATACAATGCTATTTTAATTGAATATCAATTAAGAAAATTTCAATAATTTGAATTATTTTCTTCTTACATCGGTATTTTAACGAAGGGCATTTTTTTCTTCATACCTTAATGCGATATTTATTAAAATAAAGGTTTTAAAATCAACATTTTTTTAAATAATATTGAATTGCTTAACTTACGTTAAATAACTACAAAATCATATAAGATTTTTATTGGTATATTACAAATAATATATAGAAAGAGGAAATTAAATATTTGAAGTATACAAATGTATATTAGATTAGTTGATTAATGAAGATAATGAAGTTAAATACACAATCCTACCAAAAACATGCTTTTATTAAGATAAAAACGTATATCACATGGATCATTGTAAGCGATCTATTCAAAACTATTTATTGGATTTAAAACAATTTTTAAATAAAAAGGATGCAAATTTATCAATACGAGTAGTATATTTCTTATTAATAAATTATTTTATTTTATTAGTGGATTCATGACATTTCTAAATTATATCAATAGATTATTATATATTTTTTTAAATTACTATTGTAAAATAAACGAAAATATAAGTTCATATGAATTTTAACACAGTTTAACTTCAAGATATTATAATCACTTTAACTATTGTCTTTATGAATATATATGATCACTTTAACTACTGTCTTAAGAATGAATTTATAAATTAAAAACTTTTTATTCTTTAAGGAATTTATTATTTTTCGATAATTTATACTCTAAGCGTAATAGAATCTAATCTGTGGGAATATAAATTACAGTATAATTACAATGAACTGTACTATATTTAGTGTTTAATCCTTCATACGAGAGAAAGCTCACCGTAAAAATAAAATATTTAGTCACTGTATAAATTTTAATTAAAAACGTTTTAAATTACCTTGCATTAAATAATATTCCTTTTAACTCGTATCAAATCTAACTGGACTTTAATCGGATTTTGGAATGTTATTTTTCTTTAATATGCGTAGGTTTTAATATAAACAATGTAAACATAGTGTATTAAATCTCAAAAAAAAAAAATGTTTTTTAATAAGTAATATATTTTCCAATATTCTCCAAATTAAAAAACATACAATCTATAAAAATTTCAGCTTTTTCCATAAGTTATTAAATGAAAAATAAATTTTTTTAATTTCTTCGTTTATCATTTTATTTATTTTAAATCAATACTTCTCATTTCAATCATTTTACTTTTTGCTATAATTCGATATACTTTCTTATTTTTTTTTTCATTCAACTTTATTATTAAAATAATTTCAACGTATGTCTTACAATTTACAATTTAATTGTAATAAAATATTTAGATATTTTTACTTTTTATATTATAATTAATATTATTTATATATTTTATACAATAAATATTTAATATAATTATATTTGTTAAATTAATTATATTTTAATAGTTAACAAGAACTTACTATATTTGAAATTTGGCGCGTTAAAAATAACAGAATCATGCATTTGGGAACGTGCAACAGATAAAATTGAATTATGAATACGAATGAGCTTGGTGTTTTGATATTTGTCTACACAAGTAGAAGTAGTTAATAATAATCGATATTGTGTAGTGCAAATTGATCAGATTTTTTTTGTTTTTGTAACACGTATTTATTAATAATCTAAATGTATCGATTTTTTTACAAAAGTTGATAAATATTTTTAATTCAAAACAAAAATTGAATTTGAAAATGACGACTGCTTTTTATTTAGAACATTACTTGGATAGTAAGTTTGATTAAAGTAACAATATAAAAAATTTTAATTGTAATATCATTTTTACTTAAATGCAAACAGTATTTAATATTGGTGAAGTTCCATATATGTAGTTCAATGAGAAAGTATATTTATGATACACACAAACGTACATTATATAGGTACATATGCGCACCTGTGTCGTATACCTATATATTTTGTTATATAAAAATGGAATATTTAATTCATTAAAAGCTATAGGCATCTCAATCATCTATTCATTTAAATTGCTTTAAGACTTTCATAATTTTTCTATGCTTAATTTTTGTATTATTAAAGCATTGGTAATTCAATTATTGCTATTCGCATATGAAAAATAATTAGTATTATGCAATAGTGTAAAATAAATTTAAAAAATGGTACAAATAAAAAATATAAAAAATATAGTTCTATTACTTTTAAATTATATATAAAATTTCTATTATATATGCATATAAGAAAAGGTGTACAAATATAATTTATTTTGATCTAAAATTATTACTTTTTTTCAATATTTAATAGATTTTGGTAGTTTCAACTATTATAATTATAAATATGATAAAGTTTTATGATAAATATTGTATGTTCCTTGTATAAGTATTATTAATTGATATATTTTTAATTAAATTGTTAATATTATATTTTAATACTTTTAAGGTTTAGAGCATCTTCCTACTGAATTAAGAAGGAATTTTAATTTAATGAGAGATCTTGATGCTAGAGCTCAAGTTTTAATGAAAGATATTGATAAATTAGCTGATGATTATTTAAAAAATATGAAAAAAGAGTCGTCAGATAAGAAAAATGAACAATTAACTCGTATACAAAATTTATTTAATAAAGCAAAAGAATATGGTGATGATAAAGTACAATTAGCAATACAAACTTATGAACTTGTTGATAAACATATACGACGATTAGATTCTGACCTAATGAGATTTGAAGCAGAAATCCAAGATAAAGCATTGAGTAGTAATAGGACACAAGAAGAAAGTGTATCCAGTAAAAAAGGAAGAAAAAAACTTAAAGAAAAAGAAAAACGTAAAAAAGGTAAATAAATAATTTAATATTTTTTAAATATAAACACTTTATATTGATCATTCAATTATATTATATTTTAAGTATTGTATTTAAAATTAATTCAAATTTAACTTATTTGTTTTTAATTAGGTACTGCAAGTAGTGAAGATGAAACAAAAAGCACTAGAAAGAAACAAAAAAAAGGTGGCTCTGTAACATCAACAGTTGTAGCTGGTACAACTAGTAGTGGATCTCAGGGAGATTCAAGCACACTCAGTCATCCAGCTGATGTTTTAGATATGCCTGTAGATCCGAATGAACCTACTTACTGTGTATGCAATCAAGTATCATATGGAGAAATGATTGGTTGTGACAACCCTGATGTAAGTTTACTATTTTATAATATTTATTAAATAAAACATTATTTATCTGTTATTAAAATCAAATATTTTTTCAGTGTGGTATCGAATGGTTTCATTTTGCATGTGTTGGGCTTACAACAAAACCAAAAGGGAAATGGTTTTGTCCAAAATGTACTCAAGATCGAAAAAAAAAGTAAAATAAAACAATGTGGTAATTTATAACAAAAATTTTACTTGACCTAAAGAATTTTTACACTTTATAATAAACTTATAGTGATTAAAATTTTATATCCATTGAACAACAATATATTGTTATATAATATATTGCAATAGTAAAACCAGCCATTAATCTTATTATAATGAAATAGGTAAATTTGTTTATTTAAATAATCTTTATTGAAAAGAAATATTTTGTTTATTTATATAATTTAAAGTTTTTGATGTCTGTTATGTAATTTTATAGCTAATTTGATATTAAAATATAAATTTTTTTCAAATTGAATCATCCAATTAAATTATAATTCATGTATATAATTTAATAAAATTAATTTCTACATTAATGTATATAGGCAAAATATAATTTAAAATTAAAACAGTAATCATTTGAAATCTGAATGTATTTACAGTATTCATTTTAGAAATTAAACAATTAAAAAACAAAATAAGACTAGTACTTTTAAAATAAATAATTTAAAACAATACAATGTAATAGTGATTTTTTTTTTTAAATAATGTGCTTGTGTACCATACATATTTTGTAAGACATTTGATTTTAAAATAAAGTGATTTAACAAAGAAATAAAAAAGAATACAATGTAGAATATTTTGGAAAATCTTCTATTTTGTTTAATATTAGTATATACATGTGTTATATTTTATATAATTCATTAGATTTTAAATGACTTGGGTAAATAATATATATTATATGTAGTTAACTTATTTACAAAATATTTAGAATATACATAGGTAAGGATTTTTAACAAGATTTAGATTAATAAACTTAATTATTATTTTATTTCAATTCTGTAATATTAAATATTATATATAAGTATATAAATTAAACATATTTTGAACATAATATAAGAACAATGTTTAAAATTATAATCATTTTCATTTTACTTATTTTTTAAACTTAAGTATAATGACAAAAACAAATATTTCATAGCTTAAAAGTTTCGTAATACTGTCATATAAATTTAATTATTCAGATTTTGAAAAAACTGAAACAAATTTAAGGAATCCCTAATTGTCTATTGCAACATTGACTAGGTAAGACAGTCCAATTGTATTGATATCCTAAGATATTGGTAATTTCTTGTACACATAAATTTCCAGTTCTTGTGTAAAATTCATGAATTACCTTCATATCTTCAATACTTTGCTTATGAGTTATTAGATATTGATTTGAACATCCACGAGAGCTATATTCAGTATCAAAACGAATGTCATGTCTTCTATCAATATTTGCTATTGGTGATAGCCATAATCCAACTGAGACGTCTTCTGAATTCTGTAATCTTAGAATTTTTTAAATTAATATTATATTTTAAAAATAATTTGTTTTTAAATATTTTGAAATAAAACAAATTTTTATAATTATTAAAACAATACTTATCACTTAAATTGTTAAATTTAATGTTTAAAAATATATCATAATTAAAAATTAATGAATTAAAAGTTTTAGATTCAAATAATTTTAAATACATATAAGTAAATAATTACTTTAAAACATCAACATTTTTGACAATGAATTTCACTAAATTGTAGGATAAAACATATCCACCTCCTAAAGCATAAGGCAAATAATAATCACAAAGAAACCAATCTACTTCTTTCCAAGGCCCACTCTTCTTTACTCTAGCTCTTCCATTAAAATAACCCCAATACAGTTCTTTTTTGGAACCTTTTTTTTGCCATTTATCCAAGTCATTTAAAATTTTATCAACTAGTATAAAACTGTCATCATCCCCTTTTAATAAATAATTAAAATCATAATTCTCATATACATGTACAAATGACTGTAAAATTTTCTTAGTTACAGTTCCATATGAATCAAGTAGCTCTGGTAGTAATAATAAATCTTTAAATTTTTCATTCTCTGATTCTATGGCTTGTTTTTGCTCTAGCCTAAGCTTTATTAACCCAATTGGAAACAAATTTTTTACTTCAGTTTGTTTTTGTGATAACCAAGTTTCACGAATACTATTTCTTCGTTCAACATTTTCTGGGCCACTTAATACTAATATGATCAAATGAAATTTTGGTTTATTTACGAGTTTTTTGTTTTTAGTAGAACACTGTAACATAGAAAAAAAATGAACACTCAAAATTATTATTAGAAAAATAATTACAAATGAAACGAGGCTAAGTTTTATTTTTGGCATCGTTTATAGATATACTATAATTACTTCTGTTCGAAATTTTTAATAAAAATAAACCTTTAAAGAGAACCTATAAAAGTTCAGCATCTTATTCGCTAGTTTTTTGCTCCATCTTTATTTTTTTTTAATTTGTCTTCAAATTCCTTAAAAAAATTGATTAGTTGCACTCTCATTCTTTTATATTAATACACGTATCAGTTAAAAAAAATTAAAAAAATGAAAGTAGGAATAAACATACACATGTTTGAATGCGTTATGCATATATTAAATTATATATATATATATAAATCTATATATATATACATACGTACACATTGCAAACTGCCATTAATAGGAAAACAAAGTAAACATTTCAATTATATACAATCAGTAATGTAACGGTTATGTTTGTATAATAAATAGCTAAGCCTGTTACTGCTTTGAAAAAGAAGATAAGTAAATTAAATCCTGATTAAGTTAAACATCTCATAACTATTATTAAGACATTTAATGTATACAAAAGAAAATATATTTTTTAAACAATTTAATTTTTATTTTTTTTTAATTTTGTATATTATAACTTTTATATGATATAAATTTAATAATTTATATGAAATATAATAAAAAAAAATATTTAAAATTTCTGTATATTTTGTTAACCTATAGATTATTAGAGTAACTTGCATTTTCTATTTATTTAATTGTATTTGAGAGATATTTATTTTCCCCTTACCTTTTCTTTCTTTGCTATTACAATAACTATGATGAATTTAAAACATTATTTTGAAACCAAACAAGTTATTACTAGCATATTGAAAGATGAATTCAGAAGTTCTATTCCTTCAAAATATGATGTTTCTTTAATACATAGTTGATAACAAATAATTCATGAAAATACGTAATAAAAATCTTATACAAATGTATATAATTTTTTAAAAATCAACAAATTTAAATTATTTAACCACAGACATTACTAAACTTCTAAAAGAGAAATTATTTACCAGTTTCCAGCATTCATTCATCATTTTAATTAATAATAAATTATATTGAGCTACACACTTTTGTCGTATGTTAGCAGGCATAATGAAAGATCATATTAGTGCACAGGATTATTTTTTGTAATAAATAAAAGAATAGATGATTAATATGATACGATATAATATTGTATTCAAGTTTGTGCATACGTTATATTTTAGAAATCAATAATAAGAAAGAACTAAATTATTAAGGTAAAATATTTAAGTGTGTTCAATCAACAATTACCACTGAAATTTATAATTTTTCTGAATTGATTGCCTCGCATTATTCATATATTATAATTAAATAGAAGCTATCATTATAAAAGCTTATAAACTACAATTATTTTTAACATCATTTTTTTGACATGTTCAGCATTAAAGATTATTTTCAAATATTTTTAGCCTCTGATTTAGCTAGCTCTCTTAAGATGAAATGCATGAGAAAATAGAGTAGTAGTCCTATAAAATATCTCACTATGCAAATGTATAGCTAATATTAATAAATTGGGTATTAACCTATATAACAATCATTGTATTTACATCATGCCACATTACAGTAAATTTCATTATTACCGTATCATAGAAATATTTAATTATATAGAAAAAGGAATTGGTTATACAATACAGTACATCCTATATTATCACAAGTGCAATCAAAATTTTAGCATGTAGATTTAATATTAAGTTCTACAAAATGTTCAAACAAATATTTAGATATTTAGATAATAAGATTTGTTTTAATGGGTAGTTAAAAAAATATATTTTTTATATTTCTGTATTTCAATTAAAATAAATTTATTATTTATACATACTCATACTTAATAATACTTTGTATTTAAATATTGCTATTATTAATTTTATTTGTGATTAAATATATTTTAATCACAGAGTTTTTAATATATATTTTAATTTTATAATTGTATAAGTACGTAAAATAAAGGTGACTCATTGTAAACTATTAAACGTGAAACTAGATATTTCAAAACAAACAATGTAGCACAATTAAATGAATAATAGAAATAATATTTATGTAATTTAAAACGACGTTTTTAAATAAAAATTTTTATTTATATTAATTTTCTATTTAACATCTATATAACAGTCTTCTCTTATATAGTCTTTTATTTTATCTTTTTTAAAAAAAAATAGCCTTCATCATTTTACCATTAATTTCTCTATCTTTATTATTATAAGTTAGTACAGAAACTTGTGATTTTGAATCATATATCTGTGTGAAAATAATTTTAATTATGAAATCATAAATTTTGTTTACATCGCAAATAATTTATATCTAATTTTTTTTTTAATAATTGTAAATAATTATTACTTAATTTTTTAATATAAAGCATATATTATCTGTTGTTTTGTCTATCATATTTTATCATAATAGAATGTATTTTTAATTATTTCACATATTATATTTTATAAAAAATTGTTAATGCGATAGTTTTGCAATACAGATTTTTATTACTTAATATTTAATTTAGAGATTACTACAAATATATCAAAACTATAGCATGTTCATTTTCATCTACAAGTGTAAACTATTAATTTTATCTATAACAAATACCATACATTTTCAGTAAAATATCTAAAGGAGCATGTATAATAAAATTGTTTAAAGTATGCATAATAAATGTCTAATTGAATCTTTAACAACATGTAATATAATATGTTAAAATAAACACTAATATATTACTTAAAGTAGAAATTATAAAAAATTATATATTTATTTCTACTGATAAACATAGCAAAAACAATGTACCTATTGAATATACTATATAATTTAAATTTTTGTTAGAGTTTAAACATAGCTTTCATCATTGTATCAAAATGACTTATGTTTACTATTTAATTTCTTAAAATTATATTTCTTAAACTGTTTATATAATACATTGACACTATATTTATGCAATTTATTTTCTATCTATGATGAGCACATAATTTGACTGTAAACCGAAATCTCAAGTATGTTGCCTGAAATATATTTTCCAACTTTTATATATATACATATATATATATATATATATATATGTGTGTGTGTTTGTATGAATTTTAGAGTATATACGTCAATGAAATTTAATAAGTTTTAAATTCAAATTTATATTCAGTAATGCATACTCTTTAATTGCACTGTCATCGATTTATTGATGCCCCCACAGTACTGTAACGAGAAATTAAATACAATTATTAAAAAGTTAAATATATTTTTGATTAATTATATTAATTTGCACTAACGGAACAGGTTTGTATAGATAAAAGATAGTATTTAAGCAAGTGAAAATTATCATTCATTAAATGAATATATCAAAGCCTTTATAAAATAATCATTGAATATTAACTGAAATGGCATAAAAATAAGATTTTTTGGTCATAGTTTTAAACAGGATATTCATCTTAATTATAACGTAAAAATATTTTACAAGATTTATCTTTGAACACTAATTTTGGGTACAAATGGTATTTAAATTAGCTATATAAAATATAAAATTCTTAAAATTGAATTTCAATTTCAGCAAATGTAAATTGCTAAAAAAATATTACTTATTTGGAATGCTATCTAATTAAAAGTACAGTGTATTTTAAAATATTATTTTAAGCTTTTTAAAATTAAAAATATATTAATAGTCAAGTTGCACCAATGTGATTGAACTACTCATAATGGTTTAAGATATAAATATATTGTATAAATATATATAAATAATTGTAAAGGGCTAGTTTCAAATTCCAAGATTAAAAAAACTTAATTAGTATATATGATGACAATACTTTGTATACTTTTAGATTCAATTTATATAATATATAAATACATTTTATATTCCTGTTTACAACGAATATAAAAATTTTACAATACTTTAATATTATATAAATATTTTTCATTGTCGTATTGAAGAAACTATTATGATATCAAGATTACTTTTCAATAAAATAAAGAAAAATGGTGCTAATAATAAATTGAATTTTAATAAATTTAGGTTTTTATTATACAAATTTTTAATATATAATAATCTCTTGATCATAACATTTATATACAAATATCATTAAATAATTTATATCAACATTGAAACACAAAAAATTGATTATAAAATGAACTGATGTTTAATGTTTTATTTTTTTTGAACAATGAGAAAATTTCAAGTTCTCTATAGCAAGAATAAAATTTAAAGAGAATTTTATTTCTTTTTTCATTCAATTTTTAAATTAGAATCAAATATACTCAGGTAATTGTATAATATCTATAAATACTATTATAATAAATAATTAGAAAATGGCAGCATGAATATTCATTTGATACTAAAAACATTTTAGGAAATAACAATGCATTTTATAAATAAAAATAGCAAAGGTTTATGTATTTGTATATGCATGTTAACCGTAATATATAGAATGTTTACTTTTATTTCTTAAAATTCATTTGATTGAGCAAGTAAAAAGGAAAATAAAGCAAATATTTATTTAAATACCAAAATTCATATTTAAAAAATTAAAAATATTTTACAATTATAATAAAGTCCTGCTTTAAATTGATCAATATATAATGTAGAAAATAATTAGAAATCAACTTTTTATTTCTATACATTAATTATTTAAAATTTAATTTTTTAGATATAATAAGTATGAACTATATATATTTAAGAATTCTTATACTATTTTTATTTAAGATGATTCTTTTGAGAAATTTTATATACATCATCAAATTTATTATTTTAGAATCTTCATAAATAAATTCTTTATAGATGTTTTAATTCAAAGTTTTATATATTTTAATACTAAAATCCTAGAAAATTTTTAACTTTAATTCCTTAAATAATGATGAACTATGTGAAATGAATTCCTTACACATCTATAGTACTTTCTGTCAGCTGTTTGCATCTTCTTCTATATGAATCTATTAAAAGTATATATATAATTTATTATTTATCAGGTAAAAAATTGATATATAAATTTTAATTATATATTAAATGTTTTTAAATTAATCTTAATAATATATCATTTTATTTTCAAAATCAAAACTGTACTTCATTAAATTTTTGTAACATTTTTGGTTTTGGTTATTTATGTGTATTGTATGCAGATACTTACTTCAGATAAAATTGCCCAATTTTCACTTTCACTGTGTACATTCAATCGAAGTACCAAAATCTTTCCTAATTTTTGATCCACAATTCCCTGAGCAATGCCAGCATGATCAAATTTACCTATCAATAATAAAATTATAAATAACAAGTGGCTGATTATTAAATTTGAAATAAGTTAAAAAATAATTTTGTTTACCTATAATAATGTAACCATCTTCTGAAACATTATTACGATTTCTATCGATAGAATTAGCCAATTCTGGTAAGACTTCAACAGTAGTATTATAAAACTTATCACATGGATGCTCAGCATTTCCACTTCTAAATAAATATCTATAAATTAAAATAAAGATGTATAAATTATAAAAGGTTTGTAAATAAATTTTTAAGAAAAATTTTTGTTACCTCTTTAAATAAATTGGATGAATAAATTTAAATCTGAGATGATCTCCTACTTGCGGTAAAAGACCCCAGAAAAATGTATCTCCTCTATAAGCTTTACTAAGTGTAAATTGCTTGTAAGATTTTATTTGTGATTCAATAATAGCTTCTGGATTTTTATGGCCATAATGCAATATTATTTTCCCAAATTGTTTATCCTAGAAATTATATTTAAATTAAAAATAGATTTATTATAAATAAATTAAAATAGTATAATTTATTACCTTCAGTTTTTGTATTTTCCCTTTTAAAGAAGAATGGGTACCAACATGTTGGAACAGTGATGGTTTATAATGTAACCATAGTTCAGTTTTAGCCATTCTGCAACGTTTCTATAAATATATATATAAATTTTTAAAATTATTGAAAAAAATATATTTAAATAAAATTTTACTTACAAAATCCATATCAAGACTACAAACTTTTGTAAATATTAAATGATCCATAAGCCAGTCTACAGGTTTATCATTATAAAACATTAAAAAAAATTGAACAAATATTGGCAAATCTACACATTTAAACATTTTTCCTGTAAAAAGAAATGTATTATAAATAAACTAAGACAAATATGAAAATATTGATTGCTACCAATAAATCCTACTGCCAAAAAGTATTATACAGATTCATAATACATGTCTGTATTATGAATAAACTAAGACAAATATGAAAATATTAATTCCTACCAATAAATCCTAGTTGACAAAAATCAAGTACAAGCCAGTTTTCTTTCATACTGACTTTTTGTAAAGCAAAAGATTTCATTGTAGCAATAAAATTTTGTTTAGCTAATATATCATCTTCTAATTGTACATAGAATATTCCTTTAGTCTGTGCATAGGACATAAGAAAAGCAAAGTCTAAATTTTGTTTTGATCTCCATATTACACGTTGATGATTATCACCTAATGTGTCTTGTAATTTTGTAAAATCAGGGTAATATGATGGATGGGGTGATATTATATCAATTACACCACATTCAAACTCTTCTGGAAATCTGTAAAAAAAAATTATATTTTGTAAATAATTAATTGTAACAAGGTTGTAACATTGTATAATTGTAACATGATATATAATTAAATAATAAATCTTTTCCAAAACAACTTTTACAATTATACGAAGTACTAATTTTAATATTTGAAGCTTATTTTAAAGCTATAATAGCTTAATATTTAAAGCTTATCAAATACTATATTATTATACATCATTAAATTATATTAAAAATTAGATTTAAAAATTTTCTATAGTTATTTTTATTCACTATTAAGACATACAGATAAACCTCACAGATAAATAATTTATAACTACTTAACAAATTTTGTAAATATATATTTGTTTTTTATGTTATAAAAAAAACACTAATCACTATTATTAAGTACATAATTAGCAATATTAAAAATTTTAATACTATAATAAAAAGTTGAATTCATATAATAAATTATCTCTTACTTACTGCAATTCTATCTGCTTTGCTACATAAGTTACATACTCAATATCAATCTGGAAAATAAAACATAATTAGTATTAATTACTATAATTTTTTAAATTATATTGTAATTATTTTTAAATGATGATTATTAATTACAATTATACATTACTAAATCAGTATATTATATAATTTGTGAACATTTGTGCTTATAAATTGATATAATTAAATATGTATACAATTTTTCTCATAATTTTATAATACATATTATGTGCACATGTAATATATGATAGTGGATATGATCATAATTCATATTTTTATATTCTACTTATAAAGTTTTTAAAAAGATTTATTAGTAATAAAAAATATAATAAAGTTATTGTACCTCAGCTATGAAAACTACGATAAGAGTATCAGCAGTTTCTAAAGGATTCATACGACTCAATAAATTTCTTAATGTTGCTATTAAGTAGCTCTGAATCTCTCTTTTAACTGTAGGAATTCCTAAGACAATGCTTACACCAGATCTTCCTTTACTGTGAATAAAAGCTGGATGCAAACTATTTGGATTATTCAGTAAATGTGGTAGAAAATTATATATTGATGGTAACTTTATATTTGTAATATTGTAACTAGAGCTATTGATAAAAATTTGAATATCAGGTTGCAAATGTATACCCTCTGTCATTTTAACTAATTTATAAGTAAGAAACTGTATCTCCTCTTGACTTGTTATATATTTAGAATGTAAATGCTCTAGTTTCATTTGTATTTCAACAATATTACTTTGAAGTATCGATTCATCATGTATATCTGGAGTATAAGAAAAATTTAAAATAATACATAATAATAAGATCATTAATAATACAATAAACCATCGCTTTCTAGAAGGAGTAAGAGTCATAACATGGCTTGTCATTTTTGCCATAGAATTCTACATGATGCCAATACCTCTAAATTACCATTATCATGTAACATTTTGTTTTAACATCTCTGTTAAGTGCACCTATAACATACATAAAACTTATTTATTTAATGATTAAATCATTTTTAAAAAATATAAATTTAAACAATGTAATTTTTTATAGAATTCAATACGTCTTATAGTAATTATATAAAATAAAAATAAATCATTTATAATTAAATTTAAAATTAATTCATTTATAAATCAAATGCAAATAAAAAAATAGTCAACAAGAGTTAAATAGTACAACAGTTGTCTTAATTATGAATGAACATTCATAATGAAAACAATATCAATTATATTGTTACACATTACAAATTTATTATGATGAACATTAAAGTGGAAAATTTTACAACAGATTGTTTTCTGTTTTGTGAATTCAATTTCATCATATTGTGGATAAAATCAATTCAATCATACCTGCATCAACTTTTTAATTGTTTTTTTTTTTAACTATTCTTCTGAACGTATGAAGAAATTGCAGATTGCGCATAAGATCCATGTCTGTATAGCAACAACGCTAAACTCTTCAAAAAGAGATAGTCGTCAATGCATTCGAATATGTATTTTGAAGCATTTACAAAAGTACACATGAAACATGCCATAGTTATGTTAATCCATATAAAAAACATATTAACATAACTAATGCCATGAAGGTAGAACTTATTCTCGATTTTCGATATTCTCTATGCCCTATACGATTACCCGCACTTATGTCATATTCCTAATTTCTACTTCTGGGCTTCTGAATTAGGCTAATAAAAAAAAATAACGTAGTTTATTTTAATAAATTACTTAAAATCATATGTGTCAAATAGAAACAATTTATTTTTATTATTCACCAAGATGTAATATAAAACTAAATAAAAAATAATTTGTACTTTTCAATCTACATAGTCATACATACATACAATCAAGAGTAATGTATACTTTATATCGATAATATTTCTTTGTTGAATTTAATAAATTAATAAAGTAAAAAAATCTTCATCGTTATTGCAAATAAAGTCACAATAAATAAAAAAATATATTGATACTACTTGTATATAATGGTATAATTAAAATTTTTATATGAAATGTCTTACATATTTTAACTTCAATAATTTTATAATTTTTAGATTTTATTACTAATACGACTATTAATACATTTAATATTAATATAGGACTATAGCGTTAATAATTTCAAATTTTTTATAAATTAAAAATTAAAAAATAAAATATAAGAAACTAGAATTTGTTTATGCATATAATTTATTAAAATATATTTATTGCATAATTTTCTATAAATAACGATTTATGTAAACTAAATAATTAACAAATGAGTAATGATTTAACAGAATTTTGGTAGTTTGATTCACAAATTGATTATATCTGAGCACAAAATGAAATTTTGTCTTCCTCATGTTTTAATATATTTTACTGATGCAGAAATAACTAAAAAATTACGCGAACTAAATAATTTTTATTCAAACGAATTTTCAGATAGTGAAAATAAATTACAAAATGATAAAGAACTACAGCTAATAACAGAAATTCTTTGTAAAAGTTCACGTTATCAATTACAGTCTCAAAATCATTACGAATTAGTTGCTTGTACGATTAAAATTTTATTAAAATATGCAAACATTCCGGTACATATAAGAACCGTATTATCAAAAAGAAAGTGTAAAAGAAGATATCAGCATGCTAAGAACAATTATATTAAGTTACTTAAAATTTTTATAACAGAAAAACAAGGAGATATTATAAAAATTATTATTGACATCATAAATCAAGAAAAATTTTGGCAAGTAAAAGAAGTTTGTGTTAATATAATTAAAAGTCTCTTTGAATATGGATATAATGCGTCATTAGTGTATCATGAAATATGTGATAAAATTGAATTTTCAGAAAATTCTATGGAAGTTGATATCAAATTTATTGTAAAAGTATTATATAAATTGTTTCATACTTATAATTGGCCAGAAACTGAAGAAACTGTAATATTCTTAAAAAGATTTCTTAATCTGTACTATAAGAGTTTATATAATGTTTCTGAAGAGTTAGACAAATTACCCTTTACTCATTTAAGAAGTAGCTTAGAATTATGTGTTAGGCATATTATCCAAAATACATCCAATAATCATCTTCTTATCATAATTCAACATATGAGTTCTTGGTCAATTAATGAAAATATAAATGATAATGTTATTCTTAATTTCGGTAGTACTTTGGAATATGCAGCTTATATGCATAAAGGAGAATTGCTTGCTAGTATTCTAACTTCTGATATTCTGTCTCTTATAATGCAAATGATTAAATCAAATATTCGATTTGTATCTTTATTAGGAAATCGTGTTTTACAACATCTTATTGATAGAGGTAAAAATATAATGTTATTTAATACTCCAAAAATATTTTTTGAAGATGTTAAATTAACACTAAGAGTTAATAAATACGATAAAAAAGATATCAAATTCTTAAAGGAACATAGAGAAATTATACATGAAAGTTTAATTAAGAGTTTTATCAATCACAGACATACTCGTTTAAATTTAGAAACAACATATTGTACAGCTTGTTTATTAGCCATAGAAGTACCCTGTGGATTCACTGCTGCTGCTTTATCATGCCTTATGATAAATCTTCAAGAAATTATTATAAAAAAATCAAATCAAATTGGTTAGAAACTTTTATTAAATAAAATAATATTTTTAATTAAGAAAAATTAATTTTGATATACAAGTTTGTTTTCCTTTTTACAAAAACTTTACCACAAAAATAATCAATATATTAAAAAAGCATATATTAGATTTTAATATGTACAAATCTTGAAAATTTACATTCTCATCAAAGTATTGATAATAAAAATTACGTTAAACAAATTTTGAAATTTACAACAACGTATCACATAAAATTAATAAAAAAATTTTTTAAATGAAAGGATTATGAATTATTTTTTATGAGGTTTTGAAAAATTTTTCCAATACTTAATTGTCGAGTTTCATATAAGTAGTTATTGACTCAAAGAAATCTAATACGTATTAGAATGCATACAAATAAAATAATTATATTTAGAAGTCTTATAAAATGGCTATTGTACAAAAAATTAACTGTATCATTTTTTATTAAAAAAATTTGTATCAAACATTACGATTTGAATTATAAATATCATGTACATCTATACATATTATTTCAATCAATTAATTACAAAAATTGGTTTCTAAAAAGTTTTTTTAATTAATGTACTTTTTTAAATTCATGCCATCATCATTTCTGTTATATCCTTCATATGTTGGATTCATAATGCGAAAGACTTTCATATATATGTAAATAAAGTAGTGATGGAAAGAGCTCAATGGGCACCACATCTTAATCCACCACTGCAGTCACATTATAAATTTGCAGAACATCATGTTCTTTGGAACAAGTCTGATTTGTTTCTTATTGACTGGGAAGTACGTTATGGGTTATGGAAACGGTTTAGATTGAAAGAATCGATAAAATCTATAACTACATCGATTTCATATAAGAATTAAGTAAGTACCCATAGTAGAATTAAAAAATATAATATAAATTATTGTATAAATTGTAATTTGAAAAAGAATTTTTTATAATTATTTAAAAAGTTAATGATTTGTTAATTAATTTTTTATATTTATTTAACTTTCTGAAACTGAACATAATTTTATGTTATTACATATTTGTTAATGGATTCTTATTTATGTTATAACACAATATTATAATTATTTTTTTATTTATTTATATTTTAAAAAAAGTAAAACAGTTATAATTAAGGATAAACACATTTTATTTATACTTTAAATTATTTCAATATCAGAGTATATTACAAAATTCTTAAAATTACTTTTTGTCGCTTTGCTTAGTTTTCAATTATACAGTTTCAGTGCTAAAATTTATTCTAATTATAAAATTCATATTCATTTAATGGAGTTTAATTAATTAAATTCTCACAATTTTGAATGCATATTAATACAAAAAGAAATTAGAAAATCATTCTATTTTATAAATTTAGTATAATCGTTTAAATAAATGTATCTTTTAAGAAAATAAATAAGTATCAATCATTTTTAATCTATGATATAATTAAAATTAAAAAATTTTAATATAAAATTTATTTACAAAGGATGTTATATTATATTAAAAATTAAACAATTTGTTGATTTGTGAGCAAAATATATCATGTATCTATCTAATACTAATTTATCTATAAATGTTTATATACGAATTACACCTCACTAATAAAATTTGCTTATTTTGACTATCGATTCAACATGATTCTTTTAAAAATATTTTACAAGAAGCATAATTTGTTATTAAAACCAAACACTTCCTAATTCTTCTTCCGTCGTTGAGAGAGATTGTACTTTATTTTTTATGTCAGATTTCTGCTCTTCCTCGTCACTTTCAGAAACAGCTAAATCATCTTGAATCTTACATTCTCCATCATCCTTTCTGATTGGTAAAGTAGTAAAAAACGAATCGGACGGATCATAATTTGAATCAACACTTTCTTCTGTAAACGTAAGAAATATTTGTTGCGTGTTAATGTAATAGTACTAAAAATTACATTAATCAGTCAACTAATGTAAAATATTCAAAATTGATGAAGTTTATGCTATTTTTAATAGTGCAATATATAAATTACTTTATATTTCGTATAAATAACATACATCTTCAAAGAATAAAGTATTAATTAGAACCAACTAAAGAAAGAATATAAATTTTCTGAATAATTTACTAATTGTAAATAAGTTTTTTACACATTTATTAGTAGTTAAGGAATTTAATTATTACAAAATATAAGTTATAAAAGTTATAAAATTTTTCAAATTTTAATATTCTTTTCTTTTTAAATCGTTATTTTTATTAGCCTTCTTTATTTAATTATTTTTTACTTAAAAATTTTCTATAAATTACTTCCAATAACTTAATGTAGAATAAAAAGTTTTAATATATTTATACAGCATATACATTCATTAAAATAAATGTTTATAGTTTTCAAAAATATTATTTCATTTATATATCATTTTTTAATTACAATCAATGTGTACTATAAACGTGTTTAGTTATATTAATTTAGTGATACTAATTTCTAATTAATTGAAAGAAAATTTATTTTTATTTTAAATTCTAAAATAATTAAGTTTATTGTATGCTTGACTTGATATTATTTCATTTTAATACTTGCCATGTTGTTGTATCGATGGCTCTTCCAAATAAGATCCAGCATTGCCAAGTTGAATCATGGCTTCAGCTACTTGTTGACTGTCATCATCTGCAGGTAATTCATCAGGTCTCACTTCCACTGGTATGAGTGGCTTTAATTCGTTAGATTCGAACGCATCGTCAACACTAAAAGGCACCTCATCAAATTCATCTTCACTTGAAAATTGTAAATCTAAAATGATAACAGAATGACATGAAAAATATGCTTGTGAAAAAAATGTGTATCATATTCAATATTAAAATTTGATAAAAATATAATATATATTATAAAATGTAAATTATACATAAAATGTATATTCAAATTTATCATTAAACTTGCAGATTGTACAATATTTTTTATGTTGAGAATATGTATTTAAAAAAATAATTTTCATTAGATTTTAATAAATCATTAATAAGAATTTCTCATTTGAATTTTTTGGTAACAGATAAATGTAAAACAAATTTTATATTATTTATATTTATTTTCATTTATATTTTTTTTCTAAAATAATAGAATTTGTAAGGTATAAAGATTGTAATTAAAGACATTTGTATACTTTCAAAATCTTTAAAATAAAATTCCAAATATTTTATTTAGATTATTTACCACGTGATCGTCTAGCTACACATATATAAATGAATAAATAAACTGTGTTTATTATATTTTATAATATTGATTAATAAATAAATCATTTAGTCAATTATTTAATTCTCTTTAATTTGATGTATTATCAATCGAAAATAAAAGTTAAAAATGAAGACAACTAATAAACCGTTTTACCTTCTTCAAGCACATCTTTTTTTTTTAAAGCAGATGGTCTGCTTAATTCAGCATCTACATCTCCTTCAACATCTACAAAATCATAATCGTCTATGCTAGATTTACCAAATGGATGTTCTGGAGAACTTATTTGACTCTATAAAAGTATAATATATAGGTAATTATATTATTTTATTTTTAGCAACACTATGATAGACAACTGTAATTATTTACCTCTCTAAATTCTGGTTCAGCAATGGTATAATTTTCTTCATAGTTGCCATCACCAATCCATGAATTATCAATATCTGCTTGTTCCATAGCTCGTTGTTGTACCAAAGAGATATTTTTTTCTAATTGTGAAAGATGTTCATCATACTAAAATGATAATCATTATTTATGTTGATTCTTTTGTGGTATATTGATAAAGTAAAATAAAAGATTTCAGTGATAAAATAGTTTTTGAAAGTCATAATATGTAATTATGTCACTTAAATCATACCTCGCTTAGAGTGTCTTTGGATACTTTAAGCAATACTTCAGCCTTTGCAGTCAAAAGTGATTTATCACCATTGTAAAGTACACAATTATTTACTATTTGTTGAATGTCTCTCATAAATTCTGCACGACTATGGTATTTATGAGCTATTAAATATATATATATATATATATATATATATATATATATATATATATATATATTAATAATTATAAAAAAGAAATTCATATTTAGTATCAATATATTGATATACTGAATACAACGATTACGTTGTAAATTAATAATAATATTATAGGAATTCTAATATAAGTAATTATCGAGTTGAATTTATATTGTAATAATATATAAAATTGAAATGAAATTCTATTCTAATAAATTTATATTAGAAAAAATGTATTAAAGCTATTGTTATTTTATAATAAAAAAAAAATTAATTACTGACCAGCAATTTTATTTGATACACTCTCAAGATCCATTGGTCTTTTAATAATATTGTAATAATCCTTAATAATCTTTTTATTAACGGGTTTGAGAAATTGCGTGGCTTCTTGCATAGCTTTTAGTCTATCATTCACTACTGTATTTAGAATATAAGAAAGCGCAACTTGATCATCATCGTCAAGAAGTGGATTAATGGCCTTTTCAAGTCTCATTATTCTATCTTCTTTTTCAGCAATTTGTTTCACACAAAAATCAAGCATTCGTTGTGCTGCTTCTGTTAACGGATTTTTTGGACCATTGTATAGTAAACTATTTTCTTTAATTTGATTTACATCAGCAAGAAACTCCTCACGGCTTTGATATTTTTTTTGACGTAGATTATCACGTATTGTCTGAAGATCCATTGGTCTGCTTATAATTCGCGGATAATCAGGGACAATCTATTAAAATATAAACTTACTTATTTAAATTTCTATTTTGTACCTTAACAATTTTTCATCTTCCTTTTTTCTTAATTATATTAGAATTAATTGATTGTACAAGTTAATAAATTGTTTAAAAATGTATTGATCAATCAGAATTACTGTCACTATATAAAGACTTTTTTCTAATTCAGATAAATGTTCACAAACGTAATTGGCTAATTACAAAAATTGTACTTAAATAATTGATATTTATTGTTTTTATGTTCTGTTTCTGTTAAAAAAATTATTATACCTTAGCATTGACGGGAAAAAGGAACGGCTGAACATCAGGTAGATCTCTCATATCATTGAGAATGTTTTCAAGTATTGTTGACAGTACAACGACTGGATCGGTACGGCGTCGATTGGCACCTGCTGGCCTTTGATATCTTTTTAAATAATCACAATGATCATCACCAGTTGGTCGCTTGCGTTTCCTAGCTGATACAGCATCTTTTGGGACTTTCAGTAATAACGTACGCCTTTTCATTTCCTCGGCATGCTGTACAATCATTACATTGTTTAACATTAGAATTAAAGAAATATATTTAAAATTTAAATTGCTCCTAGCCTATCATCACTTTTCTTTGGAAATGTCTAGTTTTTAAATGCAAACATTTACACATGATCTATGCAATTAAAATAGAAAGAATTTATTTAATTATTACATTGTAAAATTATTTATATTACCCAATTATATAGGATTGTGTATGAAATTTCATATCTTATCTTTTATCATTACACATTTATTTTAATAAAATTTATAATATACCAAACCTTAATAAGTTTTGAGGACAATTTGACCTTGGTACCGTCGATATTGACTAGATCTTGATCTTCAGTGTTAAGCTGCTTCTCAATTTCCTCTTCTTGTTCTTCAGTCATAGCAACGTTCATCGGTGCAGCGTTGGCCATACTGTTTTGATAAAGTGGACAGGCTTTATTTGTACGCATGTGCCCAACATTACCGCAAGCTCCACATTTAAGCTTAAGATCGGGTTTCAGCTTTGACTTTTTGCGCTTAGTAGGTGATGAAGAGTTGGAAAATTGTTCATAATTGGAATGCCGTGACTTACTACCATGGTGCTGCTGTTGAACACCCAAAGCTGAGGATGAACCAATATGCTGAAGGCTTGTTAAAGCGAAGTTATGGGTGGCTGCCAAGTTTGAGCCGTTAACACCTGTAGTAATAGGTGTTGAAGCTCCACTTCTATCTAAAGTACTTGGAAGTACAAAATTTTGACTATTAGTAGAATTATTGCTCGCACCATTAAGGTTACTAGTACTTATAGTGCGTTCCAAAATGAGGTTGGAGCTTAGCACAGAGGATGCACTGCCGATCAACATTCGCTCGCGCTCTTGATTGCGTTTGATGCGACGCAGTTGTTCTTGAATACGACGCTTTTCGCGTTTCATCTCTTCTTTCTGAGCTTCATCTAGTGTAGCAAATTGTTTGATAAAGCTTTCATCCTTTGAATTACGAATTTTGATGTACGTATCGATAACAGCAGGCTTTCGGACAATCTCCACGCGGGTGAATTCTTTACCTTCGGGATTACGAAATGTACGATGAATTTTTAATACACGACCCAGCTGTGAATTGTAATTCGAAGAAGAGTTTTCTTCTTCATCATCCTTCTTCTTGTCTTTCAATTTTTTATCATCTTGTGTACCTATTAGATTTAGTAAAATAGGTTTCTTTACATTTTATTGATAAAATAAATTATTGTGCAAACAATCTTTTTCATTAAAAAATTTCGGTTAATTGCATATAAACGTAAATTCAATTACCTGGTGCATCATTCATAAGCATTTTTCTCAACTCATGCCTTTGTTGTTCCTCCCGTTCAAGGCTTAATTGGGTGCTGGTCTTCTTATTGCTAAGCATATTTTCGATATTTTTACCCATTTCTTCAATATCCGAACTATCCTCCTCAGAACTTTCACCTTCATCTGTACTGAGTACTTCATTTGATGAAAGCACTCGATTTTGCAAATCAAAGATACGTTGACACTCTTCTTTGTACCGTTCTTGATGCTCAGCTATTGAAAATCGATTACCACGTGAAAATTTAGTCATGCCTTCTTCACCAGCTTTGGCTTTTTCAGTTGATAAAGTACGTACAACATCTATGACTTCCCATCGTGAAAGCTTCTTTATGTCTTCCTCGGGCACGCCAAATTTACGTAGCAAAGCTTTGGCATTGTTCAAAGAAAGACGCCGCAAGTCAGCATCTGTACCAGTAACGGTACGTTTTGGTTGAGCTTCTTGTTCTTCCTAAAAAAAGCTTGTATAGAATATTAGGAATTATTTTCGATATATTACATTGTAAATTTACCAATAAAAATTTATAATAAAATCTAAAAAATTTAGTTGATGTTACTGTTACCTTACTAATAGTTGGTTTGTTTGGTACACGAACATAAGAAAATCCTTCCCCACATCCCGTTGGATCAGCTGGGCCTGCTAACTGTAGGAGACATTTGCCTTTCATTGCTTGTATGTAAGCCCGTGTCGTATTCCATGGTGCAACCTTGACTTCATCATCCATTTTTAACTGCATTTCTTCATCATCATCATCTTGCGGTGTAAATAGAAACTTTTCCCCATAGCCAGCATCTTTTAGCCTTTGTTCTGCTGCTATCATACTGAAGTAAGCACAGCATTGTTCAGGTGAGACCATAGCACGTATTTCTTCCTCCGTGGGTAATCGAAAGTCGGGCTTTATTACCCACCAGTTTGAATCCATTCCTCACAGTTAAAAATATTTTAATTATTTTTAAATAGACGGATAATCATATTTTTATTTTTATTCTATACACAATTTTATGTAAAACTATAATATACAATGAAAAATCTTTCAGCTTGTTAAAGATAAAATTTTTACGAAGAATAAGGACATTAAATCAGAAATAAATTTATATTAATCAGATCGTCAGAATAAAATAATGTAACTGCGAAATAGTAATAATATTTATAGAGTAAATAATTGATGGGATAGTGAAGTAAGAATTTGTAACAATATCAGTGACAATGCTATTTAGTTTTTTCGTTCTTCACTATGTAAAATATATAAAATAAAAAAATTATATAAATTATATAAATACAATACAGAAATTAAAGAAATGTTATGTAATCTATTGCAGATTATTTTATAAAAAAAAACTGTAATTACTTTTCACTGCATTTTGATAATTTTTAAGGAATTTTATACAGTAAAAATAAAATTTTTAATTTAAAATTGTAAAAGGAATTATAGATATTTTCTATTATTGTTTTGTTATTTAAATGTATGTTAAATTACAATATTATTTTTAAATTTTTCAAAAATTGTAGGAAAATGTAAATTAATTTGATTATTTTTAATGATAAAAATATTTTAAATCAAATCAAGTAGTACAATATAACATGTACATATATTCTTGATTTAAAATTATTGAAAAGAGTTATTCAAACCTATCATTAAATTATTAATACCTCTTAAATCTATGTATGATTTTTAATTTTTATTTTAAGTATAAAATTTGTTTTAGCTACTTTAATGGAAAAAAATTATAGATATATTATTTTTATAATTAATAACAATTTATAGATATTTACCAGTTCTTTTAAAATCAGCACAAAGTTTCAAACGTTTTCTAATGCTGCTTTCACTATGTGAAGGAAAAGCTTTTTTAATATCATCCATTTTTATTCTTCGAGGTGTATCTCTTGACTTCCAAAACAATCTGTAAATAAAAACTTGAAGAAAATCCCTTACAAAATTATTTGCTCTTTTAGAGTTTGGACCAGGTACTTCATAAAGGGGACATTCTTGTCCTGCTACAAAAAGTGCATCTATTTCACGAATGTAATACTGTTGCCTGTAAAAAAATTATTATAGACATTAATTATACAATTAATATTTGCATTAAACATTACAATTCATCAATAATATTAAATATATAAAAATTAAGTTGTTTTTAAAAATTAAACATAAGAGTATTATGAATTTCTTATTTACTATACATGTGCTATATTTATGTACAACACATTAATACACACTCACCTTGATCTAATAACTAAAAAATCAGTATTTGGTACATGATGTTCATAAATTGGTGCTCTGTACATATTATTTTCTACAACTTGAATACTTTGTCCGGGTGTTAGTATTCCCAGAAATGGGCTAGTGTGTGCATAAGCTGTTTCACCATATTTATAGTTAGGTGGGCCCTGATCTTTACCAGCTTTACGCTTATAATAATTCTTCATTTTTGAGCACATTCCTATTTGATTCATCAAAGGTGGATGTTCTTCTGAGAATTCAACAAGTACCAGCTCACCATCTCGACCTGTTAGATCCTCAGCAGTGCGCATAAAGAAAACATCACCTCCACCTGAAGCTATTCGTTCCTGTTCCCGCATCTAAAATTTTTAAAGGATTATGAATTTTTTTAATAAATTAAGAATTTATTTTATTTTTATTTTATTGATGTTCAAACTAAATTCAAGTAATACAATTGATATTTATCCACAATATAGATACGTATGATTAAAAGTTATACTCTTATGAAAATATATAGATATGGATAAGTGTTTATGAATATACAAATTTTTATATACCATCAATAAAAATTTGTAAACTATTTTTTATTTTGAACTTTGCAGTACTTCTATTGAATAATTTTTATCATTAACTAAATCTAAGTGTATACTTTATCTAATTAAATGGAATTTTTTATTAAATACTGTAATTATTAAATGAATAATAAATAATTTATAACAAATTCACTATAACAAAGATCTGTTTTTTCTACTGTATTTTGTCAATTGATTTTTAAAATGATAAGCAAAACTATCACCTTTGATTTTTTCTTAATATGCTTTAATAACGGTAGTACTCCATGTGAACCTATATGTGATAAAGGACCATGACTATATCGTTTTAGTGGTGGCCTGTGAAAATTCCTTAACCTCATTTGACCCATATGAGTTTGAACAAATGGAGCACGTAGTTCAACCACAGGAGTACTGTGCTGAATAAGATTTCCACCACCAACTTTCAATCTTAATGTTGTTTCTGATGATCTTGGTAGATAGTATCTACAAAAATGTATATTTATTATATTAAATTTTATAATTATAATTCTTAATGTAAAACATTGTTTTTAATTTCAAAAAGAAACTTATAAATTGTTCAAAATAAAAATAAATATAATTATTATGGAACATTAATAACAATTTAATTTAAATATTTAAATTCATAATAACCTTTTATGATTAAAAATAAAAATAAGTTTTCTAATAATAATTTTTATATTATTTTAAAATATTTATTTTAAAACTAAAATATTTATTTGAAAGTTTCCTTTTTCTACTACCAAAATATTAATATATTTTAGATGATTTAATTAAATGTTCAAAAATTCACTGTTTTATTTTATAATAAAAATTAAAAAAGTAATCAAACTCACGTGTCATTTGAAATATTAAAAGGATCTCGGTCAGGGGACTTTGGTGGTGGTGGTGGTGCATCCTCCTCCAATACATTAATCACTCCAGCCTTGCCAAGTAAAAGTTTACTCTTTTTTACATGGGGGTGAGGAATCTTAACTTTGGGTTGAGGTCCATTATCTTTATGCAACAATGCTGGGTCTATATCATCTGGAATACCCAGGATGATGTTTTCATCATTAGGATCCAATGTCAGTATTTTTGGTTTTGGTATTTTCTTCATTCTTTCTGCATCCCAGATAATCTCCTCCTCCCATAACCCATATACTAACTCTTCGTTCTCAACTGGAAAGATAGAATACCAAGTGTCATCATGATATTCTGAGTGTTGGTGCTGATTTTTTGTATTATTCCTACAAATTAAAAAAATGTGCTTTGATATGTTATTGTTTGAGATTTCAGTATAAACTGATTTTATAATAAACAATTTTGTTTAAATTTTATAAGTAGTTTTTAAAACAAATATCAAATTATGGCATGTTATAAATTTATAACTAGATGGTAATGCAAAATTCTCAAGAATATATGTAATATAGTCATACATTAAAAAATACTCTTTTTTTAAAATTTGTAAAAAATGTTTACGATTCTTCATAAAATATCAACAAAAGAACTAACTTCATTAATGATCAGGGACTATTAATAACACTTTACAGGCATTTTTTTATTTACAGAATCAATTATGAAATGATATTCATTAAATGTTATGGCATTTATAATATATATTCTATATATATATATATATATATATATTTATATGCATATTGATAAACTAGATATTTTATAGATATTGTATTTAAAATTTTAGTAGTCTAAAAATTGAAGTATATTTTTAATAATACTTTGGTTATATGATTTTATTTATGACTTTAATGCTAGACAAATTTAAATTAAGTCAATAAATTGAGTTGTTATGGTATTATTATTTAAAGAAATTCAAATACATTTTTAAATACTTTTATAATTAATTAAAGTAAAAAATTCATTTTAGTCTATGTAAAATACCCAACCTTAACTTATGTGATATTAAGATTTCACATTTTCATAAACATATATAAAATACACTTTTTTATTTTATTGTCTCAGATTATTAGATGAAATAATCTAAATGTAACACTTACATTTTATTTTTCTGTGATAGTAAATGCATAGGTGTAGAAATTTGTGAGGTAGCTAATCTGACATTTGGAGCTACTGGAATTGGTACACCTTTACCTGGTTGACTAAAGGCTTGAGCAGTTCTATTATCACTAGAAGGAACCCAACCAGCAGCATTATTTTTTGTGTTTAATTTATGTCTAGCCTAAATAAAACAAAATTTCAAATTTTAAAGGGAATAATTTATAGAACACAGTAATAAAAAATTTAATTAATTTATAATAAAAAATGTAACGAACATAATAATAAAAATATATAAGTATATTATATATTTTCTTAGATAAAAATAATACTTTAATTAATGCAAAATTTTATATTTTTTATGTTTTATAATTCAATAATACATTTCTGCAGAAAGTTTTTACAAGTACTTTAATATTATTTTACTATTAATTATTAAAATTTATACATATTACATAAATATATTATATTTTAAATTGAAAATTGTACAATTGATTTCATAGAATGTATCATTATTATAATGAATAGCTAAAGTTATTATTAGTTTCTATATATTTTTTAATATTTCTATTTATTTATTTAATGAGTAGAAATTAAATAATAAAATTCTGTTATTAAAATTTTATTCGATTAAAACTTGAATTTTTTTTTAAATATTGTGGCAATCATGAAATCAATATTTTATAACTTCATTGCTTAACAAATTTTTTTTTAATTTTATGTTCTATATCATAAACTTACTTTATGTTTTATATCATCACCATTCCATATAACATCGTCTTCCCAGTGTAATTGAGAAACCATTAAAAAAGCATCATCAGCACAATCAATGATATTTATTTTTTCTTCGTCAATCTGGACATATAAAAAAATATATTGAAGTAATGTTTATTTTAAAAAGTTTTTGTCAACTATTTATTTATAATATACATTGTATGAAATAATTATAACAGTTACATAAAGGTGTATGCTATATTTATTTATTCTTATTTTAGTTATGAGTTTCCTTATTTATTTTCTTCTATTTAGTAATTCACTGGTACTCAGTGTAAAGTTGAAGTATAGTTTTTCATGAACTCACTATGTAAATTTTACTATAGTTATTTATTTTTATTTG
Source organism: Ceratosolen solmsi marchali (assembly GCF_000503995.2). NCBI lineage: Eukaryota > Metazoa > Arthropoda > Insecta > Hymenoptera > Agaonidae > Ceratosolen > Ceratosolen solmsi. The sequence continues at coordinate 10,685,996 of NW_011948417.1, forward strand.
TAGTTGTATTGAATCAATATCAGAATTTTATTTATATTGAATTAATTTATTTTTTACAAAATTTTAATTAATTAACATTACAATGAAATATACCTTTTCAGATAATTTGAATCCATAATTAAATCCCTCTCCTGTTTCAGGTACTTCTAAAATATCATACCAAATTTGTGCTGGCCCAAACCGCCAATCAGCAACTTTTGGACCCATATCACCGTTATCCCCAGTTTCTCCACTTTTTCCAATTTGTTCTTTATCTTTGATAGGCATTAACAATTTTTCTTCGTCATCTTCACCTAGTTTATCGACAACAAGTTCTGATAAATAATTCATTACCCAACCCTAAAATTAAAATTACATACAAATTGAAAATACTTATTAGTATTATGGAATTAATTATTTAATTAAACTGTATTAATAAAAAAAAAGGTAATTTTTACCTTGAATTTTGGTTTTCTATTATTTTCATCTGACCCAGAATCTGAATCTTTTATATCATGATGTCTTTTTCTTTTACGTCTTTTTCTAACACCTCTCCAAATTTGTGGCAAACTACTAGGTTTCCCAGGACCAAATAATTTTGAAAATCTAAGAACTTTGTTTGGACGAAAATCAGGAAAGAGTTCAGTAACTTTGACATTTGCATACTTTGATGGTAACATAGAAGCAAGTGGGGTTTCAAGTTTTCGCTTTAATGCTGCTTCTGCTTCCTCTGCAGTTAACAATTCTTTTTCTTCAGGAATAGGTGGAGGAGGCATTAATTGAATATCTAATTTATGTTCTACCTCTTCATCATCTGCATCATAATCAGTTTCTTTTTCTGCTTGAATTTTTACCAAATATATTATTTATTAATACTATTTATATTATTTATTGTAAAAAAATATTAAAATAATTATGAACTAAACAAAACCAATCAAAATTTTTATTATAAAATATTTTAAACTATATAATATTACATAATAAAAATAAAATTTTATAAGATCAAAAACATTCATATAAAAAATGTATTATTTTCATTTAATTATTTTAATTTTAAATTGATATAAATGAAATAAATTTATAAAATTTTTATATTATTTGAAAAACTGAAAGTTTAGCATTTATAATTTCTTAAAAAATGTGTATCTACCTGTAATGTCTTCATTACAATCTTCTGCTAACTCATTAATATCTGAAAAATCAAAAGCTGTTGGATCTTTTATAAGATAATCTATATCATCTTTTTGATTTTGAATTGTTTCTCCATTCTCTAATGAATCTTTATTACTTTTATTATTTTTTGTTTCAGTATCTTTATTTTCTGATATTATTTCATGTAGAAATGAACTGAAACCTAACTGACATAGAGAAGCAAGATGCTGTTTTGCATTAGAGTCAAGAATGTCATCCTCAAGCTGACCATTCTCATCAATATTGCCAAACATAAAACCAGCTAGGTTCATTTCTGTATCTAAATCTCTATCAATATCTTCATCAGAATCTGCCATTTTAAATTATATAGATTTATAATAAAAAAGGAATTAATTAATTTAATTAATAAATATTAAAGAAAATATTTTTAAAACTTGAGGTTAGATGTTTAGTTTTATTTAAGTTTATTAAACATTGAAATAACAATTTTTTTAACTATTTCATATATCGTAGTAGTATATTTCAATTACTAAAATATACATGTTAGTCAAATAAATGTTATTAAATTATATAAAGAAAAACTAATTTATCAATGTAATAACTTTCCGGTAAGCCTAAAACCTAATGATTGAAGTCAGTTGGTTGGCTGTATAAATCATAGATACTGAGTTTTGAGGCATGCGTAGTAGAAATCTCATATTACTGACGCAAAACGTATTCAGTATGAAAACTGAGTTATGTAACTAAACATTATTAATTATGCATATTGTTAAAAAGTAAGAATATAACAATACAAGTTATTTGTACGGTCAAAATTATATTTATTTTTGTTGAACAAATTGTAATATAAGGGGTTTCAATTAGAAAATAGTTACAAATATATAAAACTTGTAAATATATTTGAATAATATTATTTTAATTTAATTGTATTAATAAATAAATATACATAAAATGCATAAAAAATTAAAAATATACAATTTAATATAATACATCTATTCTATTAGAAAATTTAAACAAACTTGAAATCTCCAACACGTGTTGGAATCAGATTGACCGTATACTTACTTTTACCTTAATTTTGTAATTTTTAATAAAATTCAATTAAAATATTTGTTATCAAAATAAGGAATCAAATTGTAATATTATTTACTTTGAAAAATAATTTAAACATCAATATTAACAAACCATTCTTGTATAAAAAATATTTATTTTTATAATATGAAATATATTTTAAAATTATAAAAATACGAAAAATTAGAATAGTGTTACTCAATAATATTAATGTTATATAGCAGTTAAAAATTTGTTTACTAAAATTGATTCTTTTTTTAATTGTTTCTTACACTTTATTTTATTTTATTTTATAAATTCATTCAGTATTTAGATATATTTTAAACAAAATATCGATATGACAATATAAATTGAGAATTCGGTATTATAAAATATTGAAATTTTTAATATCAATTCATTCAGTACAATAAGTTACTTAATACTAATATAAATTTTCCCTCTTTCATTTGCAACTTTGATTAGATTTTTTTGTTTTTATGATGCATTGAATTTTTTTTGGATTACAACATATGATACATCAATAAAAGAGTTATCATTTATTAATGCAAGATAAGTTGACCAAGTAAATTCAAATGTCCTTTAATTTAGGAAAGCGATTAATTGTATCACCACAATTTAATTGAAGTAGTACATTGTGTTATACTGTACCAGAATAGTAAAGTTTTTATTATGAATAATTAAAAATAGTTTTAAATTTTAATATTCTATAATACACAGTAGGAAATTATGCCTTATAGTACATTTCTAAACTCGAGTAAACTGCCTAAAAGATGAATTGGAATATGTTAATTTAAATCAGAATTTTCAATATTTACAATTTAACAAAATTTATTTTCTAATTAGTACAAGGTACATAGAGAAATGCTATATTATAATTCTTACATTTAAGCTAATTTTCTTTCCTTTTAAGATAATTTTCAATGTTTTACAACATCAATTTAAAAGCTTTAATATTCTTTACTCTGCTATTAATGGTAGTATTGTTTGTATTATGTATTAATTGTATTATGTATTAATACTATTAATTGTATTATGATTTGTATAATTTATTCTTTTTTTTATACTATCAAAACTATATTTTATATAAATCGTTTTATTTGTTTCAATAGCTGTAATTGGTAATTTGCTACCTTTATTAATTTGATAATTGATTGTGGAATTCGTAGTTTCTGTCGAATGTTTACGATTATAAATTATTATATCCTTAATACGTTAAAATGAAAATTATGATGTCTGCTTTTTTAGGATACTTTATAAATTTCGGTCAGAATATTTATAAAATCGATTCAAGATTTCTCTTTTTTAGTTGCTAACTATTTGACTAGAAAATGGATCTAACTCCATTCAAGACATAATATTATTATGTCTACTATGGATTTTTAGAGAAAATTAGTTTAAGAAGTGTTTACGTAGGGTTAAAGGAAACGATGAGCTTATATGCGCAGAAATGTATATGAAGGCGTACATAATATAACAATATGCTATTCCGATTTTTCATTAATTTTTAAATTTGGAATAAGTAAATAACTATTCATTAATAAAATCAATATATGAAGACTAAATTTTAATTCGAAATGACAGTAAATTGTGGAAAGTAACAAGTCTCATTGAGTATTACAAATATCTAAATGTGCTTTCTATTAGAATTCAAAGAACTCAAAAATTGAACTATATTTTGTTTCGTAAGTATTTTGTAATATTGTTACAATTTTAACAACGCATAAATGAATAAATTTAAAGATTTTATTTTTTACAATTATATTACATTTTATCATTGAATAGATTCATAAACTAATTTTCTTAACTTCAAAGTATGACAAGTTCCAATGCTGTAAAATTAAAAAAATGATTACTTTTTGAGCAACAGAATTTAAAACTCAAATTAAATCGTTTATATAAAATCCGTATAATAAAATAATTTTTTATTTGGCCTCATTTATTATTTAAATATTTTATAAACTACATTTTTTTTGTATTATAACTATAACTATACTTTTTAAAAGTCAACTAAAAAAAAAACCTGTTTCGTATTTGATGTATTATTTTATAATATATATTATAAATATTTTTCATGTAACCATTTTTCGTAAAACCAAAAATAATATTTTAATTCGAATAAATAATTTATAATTTGTAAATAAAAATTTGAAAAATTTGCTTATTTCTTATCTAACATATTATATATAAGATACATTCATGGTATAGAAAAGGAATTATTAATATATTAATAATATATTAATTAATTATTTGGTTCTCTTTTATTAAAAAGAATATATTAAAATTGACAGAAAATTGCATTTAGATCATTATATTTAACACATTTTAAAATCATTATTATAAAAGTCATTGCAATTTATTTACATACTTTATAAAACTAAATTAATATTAAATTTAATTAATTGATTAAATGAAAATGAATCATAGGATTAATATATAATATATTAACAAGGTAGATTAAAAATATTTTTTAATTTTTTTCAATAATTATTATTTTTTAAAAATTAATTGAAAAATGTCTGATGAAAATAGATTATTTAATACTAGTTTACACCTTTTTAACGAAAAATTACATTAAAAGCAGAAAAAATATATACAACAAATGAGAAACCTTTCGTATTTAAAATCATTATTTGAAATAATTTTAAGAAAATCAAATAATGTTTTTCATTGTAGATATGTGCAATAAAAATAATTTTGAAAAACGAATTTTTATGACATGATTTGTATTTAGTTGATAATTTTTTTCTTTATGATAAATATTACATATTTATAATAATATATAATATTAGGATATTATATATAATATTGTGAGATTGGACATGTGCAAGGATTAGTATGAGGGACTCAAGAAATTTCCAATAAGAATAGGAATTCGGTATTTTCCCCTTAATGTGCCGTAAATACTTTTAAATAATTTTTATAAAAATAATTTAGGATGTGAGAGCAATTTTTCATATTTTGATGCACTGTATGATTTGATGAATGCATAATAACGTTACTGGGATTTGTCAAAGCAGTTGAGGGTAAAATGCATAGACCACTTCAATATTCTTTTTGTTTATACTTTATCCTTATTTTTACTCTTTATATTCTTTAGCATTTTAATAATTTATTTTTTTTTATTGTTATATTCAGATTTATTTCAGTTTTTTAAAACTATTGAGTATATCGGTTTATGAGGAATTTTTTGTATTTTTGTATTTTTGTTAAATTGATTGTATAGAACATAATTATACAGTAATTACAAATTTTTCTCAAAAAACTAGCTATACTTCTATCTTTAGTTTAGCATAAATAAAAATAGTATGCGATTAATTGTAAATGCTTGCGTGAAAGCAAATTTTGCCGAAAGAGGGAGTAAATAAGCAAATAAGAAAGACAGATTAGGTCGGTAGGTAGGTAGGTAGGTAGGTAGGTAAGTAGGTAGACTTATACGTAAATAGGCAAGTAGGTAGGTAGATATATGTATGTAGATGGACATATGCGTAAGTAGGCATGCAGGTAGATAGGCATATACGTAAATAGGCGGGTTGGTAGGTAGGTGGGTAGTTGGTCAAGCATATACGTAAATGGGTAGGTGGGCATGTAGGTAGGTAAGTACTCGGGTAGTTCTAAAGAATGTGAGCGAGAGCGGGCAAACGTGGAAAAAAGAGAGAGGGGGAGCGAGAGAGAGAGAGAGAACGATCGAGAAGAAGACGCCATTTTGACCGTGTGGTTCTCTGCGCTTGTTAGTCTTACGCTGCTCGGTTGCGAAATTTTATGTGAACAAGAAAATAAGTACATCCAGTGTTTAGATTAAGTTACGTACCATTATCGTTATTTTTTTTATTTGACACAATAAGAAAACGAAAACTGCCGTCAGAAAGGAAAAGGCAGTATTCTGTTGAAAATTAAACCTTTGGTTATTATACTTCTCGACCGAGATTAGAAAATACAAACACATGCCACGATGCTGCGCTAATGAAGAGGTGAGCCTTTGTATGTACCTATGTGTATACATGCATAAGCCTTAAATTTTTATTTCGACAGCTGCTTTACATCTGCGTTATGATTTTATACGAGAATACGAGCAAATTTGTATTATATAAGACTGAAGCAGTTTTAAACTATGATTTGTTTTTCTTATAAGAATTATATGAATAAAGAAATGAAAATGACGCGTATATATTTTTTTTGTCTTGTTTTTGTGGTCTTTTCTATATGAATCCAGATTTCTTGTAAACCTTGTTTATTTTATATAGAATCGAATGACGCAATTTTCTATTCTTAGTTGAAATAAGTAATATCTTCTGGGTATATAATTGAATTGTTTACACATTGAGTTATTTTTTTAAATTACTTATATGCCATTGTTAAAGTAATCAAAGTTCTATTAAAATTTTGTAATTAGTAATGCAATTGTTAATTTACCATACAATCTTATCATCCTTATCTTTAATAATTTATATTGATTTTATTTTGTAATATAGGGATTATACAAAAATGTTGTGTGTGTATCTAGTTTTTTCAATAATGTTGATAAGTTAATTTAAAATGACATGTTTTTATTCAAATATCAAATTAAAATCTATATTAGTTAAAAATTTTATTAATAAATTTATGCATAATTCGTGTAATTGATATTTAATACATATATACTAATAAATAATATTTTTTAAATAAGCTGAATGTTTTTGAGATATATTAAGTTTAATATATATTTTAATAGTTGACATATTGATAAAAATTTAGATTAATATAATATTTATATTTTCAATCATTTTTTTGGATTATGATGGACTACTGACATTTTTTTAAATAATAAAATTGAATGTCTTAATTTTTTTATTTGATATTATCCAAAAGATTAAATTTCCAAATTGTCTTTCAATATTTAAAAGAAATGATTTATAACATAATTAAACCTATTATAAAACAAACTATAATCAAGTCATATCAAATAAAGTGTTATTTAACGATAAATTGTAAAAACTTTTGTTGATTAAAATGTAATATAAAAATAATTTATTATATTATAGAATTTTCTGTTTTTAAAAATATTTTTTAAAGGTTTTAGTATAAAATTCAATATGGTCTTTTTAATGTTATATATTTTTGCAACATTTTAAAGTGTAATATTGTAAGTTTTATAAAAACAAGTAACTGTATGATATTCTTTTTTAAAGCGAGAATTTTTTAAATTGACTTAAATTTAAAAAAATTAATTTAAAGAAAACTAGAGTAACTTGCAGAAACTGTAATCAAGTGTTTATTTTTCCAATTTTTAATAATGAAAGGTAAATATGAAAAATTTAATGTTTTTAATTTAAATGTTTACCATTTAATTATAGTTTTATAAAATTAATAATCGGCGCTTGTGTAATAGAAATATTAATATTAGTGAAAAATATTTTATTATTTTTCATTTATTTAAAAGTGATGCCAATAAAGATAAATTGTTTTTTTTATTATTTTCAAAAATATAGATTAAAAAAAAAAAACAAAAAAAAAACCATTCTAAATATTTGTACTTAAATTCTTAAAATGTATTTAAAATAAATAATAAGTTTTATAATAATTCAAATCTTATTAAAACATGTAATTTATATAATTTTTATAAATTTATTGATGTTCACTCAAAAATTTTATATATAATTTTGTATTTTACAGGCTTAAAAACTATATATATTTAGTTTATATTACAAAAACTAAATATTATTTGAAAATGTCCGGAAGCAACAACTCTAAAGGTCACAACTCAGAGGAGATTGTTGAGGAATATATTTCATCTTTATTAGAACTGACAATCAACAGCAAACCTCTGATTAATATGCTTACAATTTTAGCAGAGGATTACATTGATCATGCCACAGCCATTGTTGAAGCAGTTGAAGTCCATTTGCAAAAGGTTAATATCTTTTGTAATTAAACACTCAAGAGTATTAATTATTATATTAACACATCGATACTGATGTTACGTTGCTGATTTTACATTTTTATTATAAAATCATAAAAAAAATTTTTTATTAAATGATATATAATTTGTTGTACATATTAGGGTGAAATTGTAGATGTGAAGTCCATATTTGTAACAAATTATATTTTTCATAAGTTATTCAAAGGTATATTATTTTTTATCAGTAAATAAACATTTTTCATAATTATGATGTATGTGAAATAGATATTTGTATACAATCTTTTAATTGTGCCATAAAAATAATATCAAGATACTGTGTATCATTTCTTGAACTTTTTCTTACTTCATATATTATTGATTATATTAAAAATAAATGCATTGTTATAAAAAAAGTAGATATTTACATATTGTAAATATTTTAAAAAGTAAAACTTTATTATTTAGACGAAATAAGGTTAAGCAAATGAATATGAAATATTTAAACAGAATAGAAATATATTATAATTTATTAATTATTTAAAGTAATTTATTATATTGTGAAAAATGTATTGTTTTAATTAAAAATGTATAATTAGTAACAAAAAATTAATGTCAGTATTTAATGATATTCTAGATTCATAATAAGATGAAGATTAACTACATTGCGCTAAATGTGATCCCAATCAATTTTTGAATTGGTAGATAAACAATATAAATATTAATTTTAAGACTCAAAAAATCATTGTAGTCAAAATGTTCATCATATAAATAACAATATGTTTAAAATAAAGTAATAATTTCTTTATTGAAATAAAAGAAAGTGATTAAAGCTTTGAATTATAAATAGTTGCTTGACTTTTCAATTCAACTACAGATGAAGATAACTCTCAATTTTGGTACTTTAATGTTTTTACTCTAATGTATTAATAAAGAGAAGTGTCAATTATTGATTAAAACATGTATTTTTAAATCATTTTTTTAAACCAGAAGCTAAAAATAAATTCAATTTGGTTAATTATAATTATAGAATAATTATAATTACATTTAGTCTCTTTAATATATTCTTACTGAAAAATTGATTTAATAAGGTAATGTGATCTAAACAATTAAAAAAAAATTTTAAAAAGAATTGAGGTTTAGAGGAATTTTTGGATCACAAAAGAAGAAACAATTATAGGCAAATACAACAGTGAAGCGTTGACACTGGTGAGAGAAAAAAAAATAAATATCACTTGGTATGTTTACGATATATACATCTTCCTCAAACACACAACATACTATATTTATGAGTGATAAATAAGAAACATGATATACAAATAGTGTTCCTCTGTTACATACAAATATCTACATTGCTATCGTTTGTTTATCAATATTATTTTTCTTACAATATACATGAACGTAATGGCATAAGATATTTTTATTCTTAATATTTTAAGAACAAATTAGTTTATTTTAATGGTGCAACTTTTGTAATAATTATTCGTATTGTTTAAAATTTTCCATGTTGAAATTATTATTATAAAATGTTTAATAAATAATAATTGAGAAAATCACATGCCAACGAGTTATGTCAATATTTGAATTTTATAATACTTAAAAACACAAGTGTCTTGTTATACAAAGGCAAGCAAGCATTCATCTTTGGCAAGCTCCTAAGAAGAATAATTAGTTCTAGTGAAATAGTTGGAGGATAGTGTGAGTATTATGTTTTTACTAGGTGCGAAGCGAGATCAAACTTCCTGTACTTTATCTCATCGATTCGATTGTCAAGAATGTTAACCGAGCCTATCTTAGCCTCTTCACAAAAAATATTGTCAATACGTTTTGCAGTGTTTTTGAGAAGGTAAATTTGAAATTATTTATTTTTAATGGATTTTAGATAAATTAAATTTGAATGAACCTTAGTAATTTAACAGAGATTAAAAGCAATAACAATTTCGTAAAATTGAATTAATGTATTATCAATTCTTAATCTCGATCACAGTTACAGGCTACAGTATATTATAATAACTTGATGGATAAATTAAATATTTTTTAAATTTATTTTAATAATTTGGAAAAATACAATTTTATAGAGTTACTTTATTTAATTTTTATTTTAAAATTATAATAAATAATTTGAATCAATCACGTATAATCGTCAATTTCGATTTTTTAATAGATAGCTATCTAACATTGCTAGAGTTCTTATACTTATTATTACAAATATTTTTTTAATTTTAAATACATTATTTCAAGAATCTTAAAATATTTCATATTTTATATTAATAACAATTAAAATTATCAATTTAGATTTCTTTAATTATAAGAAATATATTTTTATTTATATTTAAAATTGTTAATTATTATATTTTGTATGTTTAATATTATTTTATTTATAATTGTCGGTGGGTACATTAAATTTATAATTTAGTTCAAAATAATTTTAGTTCGATTTTTGTTTATAATAAATTAATCAATTTAATGAAGCATCTAAAATATTTAATGGTATTTTAATTTTTATATGTTTTACCTGAAATGAACTAAAAGTATTTTCAGTTTTAATAAATATATTATAAAATTATAATATTAGATAAGCTGAAATTAAGAAAAGTACTTACAAAAATTAGGTAAATAATTAATATTTTCTATCATCGTTAAAGACTATTCTTATTTTCTATTTATAAATCATATTGATAATGAAATAGTTGTAAAATTAGGTATATAACATTCACATTTATATCAGTTTCAATCATTAAAAAAACAGGTGGATGAGAATACAAGAGCTAGTATGTGGAAATTACGTCAGACGTGGAATGAAGTTTTTCCTGCGAAGAAATTATTTGCCCTTGACGTGCGGGTTCACAACATCGATCCAGCCTGGCCGATTACGCCACTACCTCCTAGCAGTGTATCAACAAAATCAATTCATGTAAATCCAAAATTCCTTACTATGGTAAGAAATTTTTTCATTTCTGTTTAATTTATAATACAATCATTTTTACTTTCATTAGAAATTAATATAGTGTATAATTTAAAAAATATTAATTGTAAATGCTATAGTATTTATATTTTGAATTAACTTTTTAAATTTGTTGTTAACTTTTATAAAATAGATTATTCATAGGGTGTTTGTATACACATGATAATTTTATCAATTTATAAATATTATATTTTTATAAGTAATTATCATTTATTACTTTATTCTTTGTTTTTAATTGAGCTGTTTTTACAATAAAAAAATATAAATTGGTTGAAATATATTATTAAATAAATTTTACAAACTATAGTGGTCGCTAAGTAATAAAAATCATGTAATATTATTGTAGGGGTATTTAGGATCTAAATGTATCTCCATGAATTTATATAATCATAAACATATAAAATATTTTATCAAAAGATTTACGTAATAATTTTTAAAAAAGTGTTCTTATTATTTATTCTAAAATCTCTCATAAACGATAGTTCAATATTATAAAAGGCACCTCGACGTTAGTTTAATTTTTGCTTAAATTGATTTATTAGAAAGTTATTTTGAATAATAAATCTAATAAAAATGAACAATTATATACAAATTTTTAATTTTTATTACCATAAAATAACTAGTTCATTATCTACATTAGTACCATTTGCTTACAGTGATTTAATAATCTATATAACAATGCAGTTAATAAACTATAGCACTGTTGAATATAAATAAATTCTATGAATATTTTATAACAGTTGATAGTTATTAATATATTACTTAATTTTAAATAAATATTTAATAATTTTTCAAATTTTTATAAAGATAAAAATCATTGTATCTAGTGTTTATGTAGTCCACATGTTAATTGTAGGTTCATAATTAAATTGTCTATAAAATAAATTTTTAATTGTATGTTAAGCTTAAAGAAAACGAGTATGATAATAATTTGAAGTACATCATTGAATTATAAATACTGACTTATACCAATTTAAATTTAATTAGAAAAATATATCAACTAAATTTTTTTTTCTTAGATTGGATTAATTAAAATAAAGTTTTTAGTAAAAAATAAAATAAAATAAATAATATTTACGAAAATATTTAATGTGTAGCAAAAGCAACAACAAGCAACTCAACAGCCTACTATAGGAGTGACCCAACAGGTCCCGCAAGTCCCGCCACCGACAACGATCGTGCCGGTTATTACAGCTGCAGTCCATACATCCGTACCAGTTGTAAAGATATCAACTGGAAAACATGTATCCACTTCTGAGGCGGAAATGCGTGAACAGTTGCTCAAGAAACAGAAAGAGCTTATCGACTTGCAGAAGCAAAAAATTGAGCTGGAATTGCTGCAGGCGAAGGCCAGTCTCGAGCAGCAACGTAGGCAGTTTGACAAACAGACTACGTACCTTAAAACTGATTTGGTAAGTTCTTTTAGATATTAAGAAAAATAAATATTACACATGCAACACATTATTTTTAATTTTATTTCATGTATTGTGTCAATATCCAATATTTATATTCATAAGATCTATGAACTTTTTAACCTTTATATATATATATATATATAATTCTTTAATTATGGTCATATTTCCATACAGTTTTTAACATTTTATAGTAAAGAATGTTTTAGATTAATTTTAATTTAATTATACATATTTTAATATTTTTATTAACAATTAAATTAAAAATATTTTTAAGTTCTTAATTTTTATTACAATTATTTTCAGTCTATTTCACCTGATGATGCCTTAGAAAAGCCAATAGCAGTTATTGTATCACCTAGTCAAGGTTTAAAACCAATAGAGAAACAAGTAAGTTTCTTTTAAATAATTTTAAAAATATATAGAAATTTACATTTTATTTAATTACTATTATTATATGCAATGAGATGAGCTTTGTATAAAATTTAAATAGAGATATATAAATAAATATAAAATTTATATAAAAATTCTCATTTTATTTTTATGTTAGCGATTTAGAAAACATTTATATGTCATTAATAATATCATGTTTCTTTTTAGCAATTTTTTTACAAATTAATTTTATAAATAAAAATGTTTAAATAAGTCGTAAACACCTTAGTTTATAGTTCTAATTTTAAAAAATACGAAGCAGCAGAATAAGTTAAAGATAATACATTAGTTAGTCAAAGACTTTCGAAACGATTTTTGATCATACTTATTCATAAATTAATTTTATTGCAGTTACCCACAACAACAGCTACCTACTTAAAAGCTGATGATAATAAAGGCGGCTTGAAGATATTACCAGTAAATAATATAGTTATTGCATCGGCAAAGGCAATGATATCGCGTGATCCTCGTCTGAAGATGGCCCCAGTGCCACAGGAAAATGTAGGATCAACGAGCATCGAGGATTTTACGAAGCAACAACAGCTCGTCCAGCAATTGAAACTTCAAATGCAGTCTAAGCTAAACAACGAAGAAAGTTTTTCATTAAATGATGCGGATAAGAGAATGAGTGAGCTTGAGAGCGCGAGTATCAGTAATAAAAATATCGACAGTAAAAGAGCAAAAGATAGTAACCACAAAAAAGAACCGAGCACCACAACTACAACCATCACTACCACCACTACCACGATTACTACCACCACTGATACAATGATTCCACAGCGTAATAGTAGTAATAATATAAAAGATCAGTTGAAGGGTTTCTCGTCAAAAAACTCTTCTTCACGTGGTAGTAGCTTATCTTTGAAAACCTCATCTTCCTCGTCCTCCAGTTCCTTGAGAAAAGTTAGCACTAAATCCCGATCAAAATTGTCTTATTCTTCGTCCGTGCCAAATAAAATTCCAAAGTTGGAGGACAACTCATCGCTCTTGGCTGATAAACATTTGTCCACCAAAAAATCGAAGTCCCGAAAAGTCCATAGTCCCAGTTCAATTTCAGTCACCGCGACGAGCAATGGAAATGCAAATAGTTCATCCTATCGAATACCAAGGCGCACAGCTGCTCACGAATCATTAATCGCAACAGCGGTATGCAGTAGTATTAGTGGTAAT